>NW_022884707.1:17500-30304 GCF_011952205.1 Bombus bifarius | reverse complement strand
TTTTAAACGTGATTTCAAAAGAATTTTGAATTTAAAAATTCGTCAAAAGTACATACGTACTTACTACTTCGACACGATCTAGGCTAATTATGTGTACTAATGTTTATACATCTTGATAGTAGCTGTATTCAAAGAGCGCGTCGAATCTTTTTATAGTATTTGCCTTTTGATGTATTAAAAGTATTGTAGTAACTGATGGTTTCTTAGAGTAAGGACAAGTGATGATGGTAGAGTTCAAAGTTTAGTGTATTTTAATAAGTGATATTCAATAACAAAAGGACCGACTACAATATCGTCGCACGCCGACTCACACTCCGTGTCCGCTCAACTCGCACTCTGCTTCTCGACTGACTCTCTGGCCGTTGTAGCACTCTATTGTCTTTTGCTAGGCCCACCGCACACGTGTTCTGCAGACGCTCGTAGCCAGGGTCACGTAGGTCTTTTCGGCAAGGCTATTTACTTGAAGGACCCGGTAATGCATTGATGGAGCCGACAGCGCCTCGGCTCTCGCGACATTGTCTGTAGTTAGCTCGACGTTTCTTGGGCCCTTCTCCCCGATACTACAGTATCATTAGAGATATTCTTCTTATTATCGCAAATATGTATTGTTCTGCTCATTACATCGACAAGTGAACGGATTTTAAGCTTCCTATTCTTTTACATTTTCAATATTTCCAGAGTTATTTGTTTTCAGTAGAAAAAATATTAATTCCTGCCACTCAAATATATCGGGGAAAAAATGAATGACACAAAAATCGAATGACATCGAAAGGGATATACTATTATATTCGTGTGTATTTACTTTGCGTGTATTGTCTTAACATGAAATCTCTTGCGTGTTAAAATATTTCAATGGATATCTCCATTTTTTGTTACATAATCACGCAGCTGACGTTCAGACATCTCTAAAATACTAGAAACTTGCGTCTTTCGCACCATCCGCTATCGTAATAGAAACTTTCAAATTCGACAGAGCAATACAAAGCACGTGTCACGTAAAATAACAAAATAAAAAAGGAATTTGAGGTAAAAAAATAAAAAAAGAAAACTTTATTTTTTTTCTAACATCAATACACTTTACAATCTACTTCCGAACTCTAGGCGTGACTTTCTAAGACTGACTCTTATGATTTTACTTTCGATCGGATCCGATTACTTTCTTTTGTCATCCCTCAACATCCCCACCGTCCATGCATTTGCTAGGCGTCCGCGATCGTTGCCACGTGCTCTTTCTTCTAGAACCTTCGGTGGAAGGACCGTTGGGATGTTGATGGTTCATTAGGCACTTCAGCGATATACATTGTCGCCGAGTGCCGCCACATCTTTATCTCTATCGTCAGTCCGTCGGATTTGAAGTATGCCGGTCGTGACACACGCGAAAAGTGACTGACCAAAAAAGAACTGAATGTTTTGACGACATTAAGAAACTGCAGCCTTGTATTTCAGCAATATCATACCAGCAATAACAAATTTTGAGAAATATCTTTATGTTCTATTCCTGTGGCGTACTTTGGATAACGCTAATCCCGGCGACACACTAAATTTTGAAATCCATACGACTGATTCTACAGAAGCGGGGATTCTACAGCAGCGATTTCGCTTGCACAGTTGTTCATTTAATTTGTGAATTGTAAGAAACCTCAAGTATGTCAGAGGACATAGTGATATTGCTACAAAAGCGACTAGACAAATAGAGAGCTACATGTGATTTTATCGTATTTTTTTAACCCTTTCGCTTCGGCAATCCAGTCCGCCGAAGTACTGTCACTGAACGGAAACGCGCGCCAGAAATACGCACAGTGTGCGTGGCTACTGTATATACGTTTTCCTAAGTCTTAAATAATAATAATTCTTGTAAGAACCGTATACGAAATATCGTTTCACTGTCAATGGATTTAGTAGATTTTTTAGCATGAAACAATATACGATTTTGATGTTGTTTCAACAACGAGTAACTTAAAGAAGTGATTAATCCAATATGTCAATAAAATCAAGGGAAAATGTTCTGTCGATAACGAAAAAATATATTAATGACCACAGATAGCATTTGTATATGCATCATTTTTGTCAAATTTTGTCTTCAAAACACAACTTTGGACAATACAAGAACTAGATATTAAGTTTTTAATGTTTTTAATATTCCTATTTTATCTACTTTTGCTAAAATACATTAAACACATTTCAATACTAAACTAAAGATCTTTAAACTTAAAAATGACTTTTGCTTATTCCCATGTCACAAACAATTGGCTTTAATAATTATCGATCAATACTCTCTTATTCGTAAGCACATCAGCATATTCGATCCATGCAAATTCACGTAAAATGTTACTACTTCCTGCCTTTCGTTACATGTATCTTAATAAATTGTATCTTATTAAATCTTAATAAATATGAGTCTTAATAAAAAGAAGTTACTTTTTACGTAGACCAAACTTAGTTCTATTATTAAGCGCGTAAGCAGATAAGATGAAGATCAAATAGAGACAAAGCTAAAAAATAACGACTATATATTTTCATGTTTCAGCGTTGAAAACTTATGTGGGTGAAACGCTAGAATTGACTGGAGTTCTTCGACAAGAAATGGGCACTTGTCTTTGCATAGACAGCAACAATGTGCCTCCAACAGTCAGCAAACGTTACTCTGTACAAGTTCACTGTATGTATTATTAAGCGCTTATCATAGAGTTATTATACAAATATATTTGCAATTATCATTCTTATATATTATACAAGGTGAATCAGAACACGTAGAAAATATGGCAGAGGTTGATTCTGAATACTGAAATAAGAAGAAAATTTTATATAACATAATATGCCTAATATGACCTTACGTTCCGCTTATAGCTTATTTTGCGATGCTAAACATTACACAGATGAACGATTTCTTGGAAAATAGATAAATCGTGCCGGCCTTATTTCCGGACCAATACGCTCTTCGGATCCGAATCCGTTCGATTATTAAATACGGGGACGTTTAAAATTTCTTACTTATAAAACGTTAGTTGACGTGACGATCAACATTTTCGACAAATTCGTGTAAGCTGTTCGAACAAGATGGACGATCTATGACGCGACGCATTCGCGTTTCCGTAGAAACTGGAACTGGTCGATTCGAGTAATTTCTCTAAAGATAGGTAAGAAAGTACTGTGACACAAAGCAAGCGTCTACTCGAAAACGTTTATACGAAATTTTCTTCTTATTTTAATGCGCTGAATCAGCCCCTGCTTGCCTGGAAGCCGTACTTTCCACATGTCTCGAACTCTATCATACCGATCCACTAGGTAAACAAAATAAAAGCGTGCCAAGCACTGTGGCGGCACGGGCCACGGAACTTTTCAACGGCTCCGGATGCAAAGCGCGACGCCGCCAAAGCGCAACACCGACGTGCCCAATGTACCATCGATATCTTCACACTCTTTCCGCCGAATTCTCGGAAGAGCATACACGTGCCAGCACTGGCGGCACATCTAATGAATGCACGATATCGATGGGCTACGAAGGGAAGAATCTGCGCGATCCGAAACAAAAGCACAGGAAGTCTGTCTTACGCCATTAAATGTGTAACTCCTCGGTATTATTTGCATAGCAACGCGTCGTATGATCTCTCGGTGTCTATCGTTATTTGTTAGTTGTTACCAGTTGTCTGTTAAGTGTAATTGTTAATTGTTAATTGTTAACTCTGATTGTTGATTAGTTCTAAATAAACTATTGTTCGTTAAAAACACCAAGAGTAGTTCCTTACGCACCTATCACCATACCACCTCAGCACGAACGCCGTATAGATTGTTTTCACCTGTTCGATTCGTGCTAGATTTGACTAAAATACTCATGCGAAGTTATTGAAAATATAAAATCCGAATTAACATCCAGTTTTCAACAACCTGTCTAAAGATACCGCTCACAAACAAGCTATCATTTCTTGAAACAAATATATAAGATTTATTTACGTTATCAATTTTGTCGTGTGTCGAAATACAGCCCACTCAAAACATTCTATGGACCAAACGAAAAAATTGTTGACATTGATTGTCAACAAGTCCTACAAACTAGGATCTTTCATATTTCTTTCGCTTTTGATAATTAGACACAACCTCCCGCTAGCCGATGAGTCATTCTGCTATATTTGGCTTATCCTTTGTTATTATACAAATTACTGCCATTGTTCACGGCTGATCTACTAATTCGTTTGGTGACTAGACACTACGTTAGATATTTTAATCAAATAAACTCATAATTGTATCGATAAAATACTTCCTATCAGTACAATATATGATCTAAAATTTAAACATCCTGCTTCAGGGCGACATATCCAGTGAATTAACGGCGCCTGAACAATCCCTTAAAACGGGTAAATCTATAACTTTATTATCTAATTTCAACCTAATATCCACAAACTGATCAACATAATTTCACTATGCCCAAAAAGAATCGCCTTGCAAATGATATCGATATTTACGACATTTCTTTGCTATATTAATATAGTATTATTTGTTATAGATCCAGACCACCGACCTCGACCAGGGCTATCAAAATTCGCCTTCGTCATGGCCAATAACCAATATAATATTAACTACGATAGAAACTGTCATTGTTAATTTAACACTAGCTATCGCTGCTATAATACGAATAGCCTGTATACATATTAAATAATCTGTAATAAATAACTTATTATTTTTAAATACATCCTGTCTTATTTATCTACACCTTCCTTTGTCTTACGTCCACCTTGACCTACGCATTGTCACGTAAAATTCGTGATAAAAAAGGATTTTTGCAATCCACTAGCGATAAAAAGTTCGCGTACAAGGTAAATAGCGGGCAAAAGAACGGTATAAAGCATAGAGTGTAGAGTATAGTAGCATCGCAGAAAAAGAAAAATCAACAGCTTGCTCGGTCATTGCGCAGCAACAGATCGAGCAACGATACAAATGATCATGGAAGTGCGTTTCTGCTTCCCGGTCTGTTCGAACTATGACGATTTGTCTTTCTGATCTTTCCGACTCGACCGTTGCACCGTTCACTCGACCATCGACCATAAATTGTTTCGAATTTTCTAGAGAACGGACACTTGAAACTACGTGCTTGCGGTACATTCGATAGCCAGAACAGAGGGATCCTTCGTGAGCCTGTTTTCGTCCTGCGAGACGAGCAAATTATTAGAAATTTCCTGATGCAATTGTACGCGGTTTTATGCAACTTTGATTATACACGTGAACGATATTTGGCACAGAGGAGTAACATTTTCGGGGTAACATTTGCGCACTAATAGGTTCCCACGTAGCTAAAATAAAGCAAAAGTTGCGCGAAATTAACGGATGACAATTGAGAAATTTCTTGGGTGATCTACGTTTATTACGAAATGGTTGGATGCGAGAATCGATATCTGGTAGCATCTAAGTTGTCCGAGAGAGTTTCACGATAAAGGAACAGATCTCTGCCGATACTCTCTATCCGACTATCGTAGCAGATTTGCGTACTTTTGCAAGGTTCTCCAAATTAATACAAATTTCTAACTACCGTAACATCGAGATATTATACATCGTAAGGCAAAGTTAAGGAGAGTGGCGATGACCTCGGAAACGCGAAAAATATCTCAGAAGATAGAATTTTGGTGGCGCGAAGGACAAATGTTCGTGATGGTTTTCCCAATAGCGATTCTGATTCTCCCTTGACGTGTCTGCTCCGCGCCACTTCCGGCATCGTGACAACCACCGTAAGCCCTAGGACGCCCTTACAGCCTCCTTTACATCGCATATGCCCTTCTCGCTGTTGATGAAAATCCAATTTGTGAAATTAGACGTTTGCTCGCTTTGAGACAAAGTAAACCGCGTTTCTCACAGGTGTTCGGCAGATGGCGATGATGAGATATAGTGCAACAAAGTGAAATTTTACGCGCGTAAATCTAACAGGATTATAATGTAACAGAAGCACAACAAAGAGGAAACTTGTGATGAAAAAGGAAGAATATATTACCAACGAAACTCTTTTGCTCCATTTTCTTTCGTAGAATTATATTTCACTTGCGAGTATTATAGCAGGTCTGCCTTTGATACAAAAATCATAAAAGGTTTACGTATCTGCACGTATATTTACGCTGTATGAACGACACTCGAGTATTACACGCATGCATTATCGACAAATAGATCCACGTTCGAGATAAGAGTTCCTCTTTGATACTTTCTTATGGTATAAATAACGAGAAATTATCAGGAAGTATGTTACAGTGAAACTGCTCGTACTTCGTTACTTTTACTCGCATGTATGACACCTACAACGATATTCTTTGTTGAATCAATAAATAAAAGCGCTCCCCAGCGTACATACAAGACTAGATCTTGAAATATAAGAATCGACGTAACAATAAGACTAAAAAAGTTCGAAATGAAAATAATTCGCCGAAACGGCAAAAAGAGAATACCTGACACAAAAATAACGATACGGTAAATCAGCGTCCCGTTTTAATTTTCATCGATCAGTCGTCCAGCAAGCGAGATGTGTCAAGCAGCAACGGCGACAAGGTAACAGAGACGAAATATTATCGAGTTAACGCACGCGAAGTGGTCGCAGGAATGGCTGACGGGTGCGAGAGTGTAATGCACTTACGTCACGCGAATTTCAGACGAAACAACTGGTGGTGTAACGAAAATTTAGCGTCGCAACCGAATGTGCTAAATATAAAATGGATGGCTGTTGACCGAAAGAAAAATGCTCGACGATACGGTGCCGCCGTTTGTTCTCTTACAAGATTGAACGTCCACGGTCGACCCATTTACCAGACCCTCCTCGTTACACGAAGAGACGAAATCACCAGTGCTATTTAATCGCGAATTATTACACGACGGTGATAATAAGGCAAATCTAATAAAATTTACTTCTCATTAAAAAGTCGTACCAAAACAATTATTTATTAATTGGTTTATTTATTAATTCTTAAGAAGATACATATAAATAAGAAAAAATGGTAAAATTTGATTAGTATAATAAAAGTAATATATGCCTATGATCATTCTAAAATATAAAAAGTGAAATAGTCTTACGTTCATTGGTATATTTTAAGAACACATACATCTTTTAACGATAGTTGCAATGTAACATCATTTTTATATTACACGCAAGGTATGGCAAGTATTCCTGCTCTAAGGCACAATTTGAAATCAACAACATTCAGTTTAACAAATTATAACTTCTATTCGTTTTCCATCATGGAATAACGCGGTGGTGTCTTCCATATTGCACTGGACGTGCGTTGTAATCTACTCCTATCTATATTTTCAAACATTTCAGTTAAATCTGGTGTGCACATTCTTCTATCAAAGAATTTATAGACTGCTTTCTTCGGAATTTATCGTTGCATTGCAAGTTCATTTTCGCGTATGTATGCTAAAATTGATAAAAATTCGAGTACTCCATGCATTATAATGTTTATTAACTCATTAAGTAAAACAACACTTACATTGCGCCTAATGTGGAATTGTACGCCTTGGTCTGGCTTCATCGTCCGATGTGTCGTCGTCAGGTTTACTGTGCAAAACAGAAGTGGACCTTACTGTTTGGAGCTATATTTTGGATAAAATATCGAATGAATAATAGCTTGTGTTCTTATAACAGAAGAATACTTTGATACTGTTTGTAATGTTACCTGCGATGTCATCATCTGAGTCTCCTTCTTTTGTTTCGCTAATAAGATTTTTTTTGCTTTTTCGACAGATCTTCGTGCCAGTTTTTGAACAATGGCTTTTTCTGAAATTTTTTCTTTTTCAAAGGCCTCGATTCTCCTTCTTACGGGCACATTTTTCTTCATTTCATTTTGAATGTCCTGTTTCGTCATGTTTCTATTAGACATTTCCCTTTCACGGGATGGCTCATCTTCTGCGAATAATTCTTCGAACTCGGTGAGTCCAATCGCTTGATTCAGCTGCTGAACCTCCTCCTGCAGAGTTATTGGCGACCGTGATGTAAATTTAGGTTCATTATCTTTTCCTATACTACTAGCCAAGTTTTTATTAATTACTACCGTTTCGTTTGATTTTATTGGTGATAAAGGTTCTACAATTGCGGTAGCGTCCATCATCTTCTGCGTATAAGTAGAATTGATGTCCATCGTGGAATTCATAAGAGGAGTAAATTTCTCAAGTGCATCCTCGCACATTGAAGGATCTTCAATATCATTTCTTGCTGATGGAATTACTGTATCATCAATAATATTAGAATATTTACCCTTCGTGTTTTCACTCCGTGAAAAAGTTCTCTTTATATTACTATCTCTTGTTGTCATTGAAGACTTTAATGGTTCAATCCTTTCTGGCTGTTTTGCATCTTCTTTTGAAATTGTTTCGCTTAAAACATTCTTTTTTGTTTTACTATGTTTTGTAGGACCTTTTGTGTTTTTTTCATCTGAACTACTTCTAGCACTTTCCTTTTTTTTAGGTCGGCCTCCACGTTTCCTCTAAAAATTTAGAATATATTTAACAACGTTATAGTAGTATTTATATACACAATGTACATACAATTGTATAAGCAATTAGATTTTGACGCATTAATTAACCGATATCAAACATTATTGGGTACTACATATAAGGGTTAGTATTGATTAGTAACATAAGATATGGGGTAAGATTAAAAGTATTAAATTTCATCATAATATGACACAAACATTTACATTACTGTCATCATCAAGAGTTAGCCTTCGTAATTTTGTAACAAGTGACATTGACTGCTGCTTTTTAATATTAATTGCAGCTTTTATTGTAGCCTTTCTTTTTGTTCGGTCAATTGTTGTTTCCAGCACATCCCCAGTTTTTACATCTTTATTTTCTGTTTTATCATGTACTGCTGAATCTGTTACTGTATTGTCAGTATTGATAATATCATTTTCTGGGATAGTCTCTTTACGGCGATAACCTTTTTTCTTCAAAACTTTCGGCCTCTTTGTAGTTGAAGGGCCAGGGACTGATTGTGGTATTTCAGCAATTAAACCATGTAAATAATCCAGAGTGTCTTCAAGCTGGTTGTTAATATATTTTTTAACATCCAAGGAATAATTATGTATATTCGATATATCTTTGGTAATCATTTCTTTAATCTCCTTCTTTGATCCAGTATCCATATTTAAAATCTACGAATAAATGATATATATTTAATATATACATTAAACTATACTTTTTAATAATACATACCATAATTTAATATTATGGTTGAAATTATGACGTATATAGCAATTAATACATACACATGTGTTTAGTTCTATTAACTTAGAAGCACATGTAAATTAAAAAAATATATATATATATGAAACAATAATAAAATAATGAAGTAACATTGAGAATAGAATCTAGTTTAATTACACATATATACCCTTTTAATAATTCCGTTCTTATAAATTTTATTAAATTTACAGTGAAGCTTACAATTACACTAATGCCAATGAATATTAACGTATGCGTTTATTATTACACTAAATAAAAATGAAAGTAATGCAATGAAAAATACAATATACCTTAATGGAAATAAAATAAGTAAATAGCGAAGTATTTATTAATATTATTATATAGCATTATATTATATTATTATAATATTTATTAATATTTACTTACCTTTTACGTTTGCAGAAAAACTATAAAATTTTAAATATAAAGAGAGATTTATAAGAGAGATAAAGCAAGTCACAGAAATTAGTGTCTTTCAATGGCAAAAATGCGTTAAAGGAAGTGAAACGATAATCTCCGTCTCGCGTCACAAGCGGAACTGTGTCAGTTTTGCTCCTTGAAAGTACACGTAGCGGTACATGAGCTAGAGAACATTTCAAATCATGTTGTTGTTTTTTTGCTTCGGAGTATCAAGATCGTGAGGACATACATAATATATTAATAAATAAACTCCGGGCAAAACAATGTCGCCGTTACGTTACCGTCGAACCGTCGAACAAAGACGAATTTGAATTCTCCGACTCTCCCCCGATCTGTTTATACTATACCAGTTTAAACGGACGCAATCGTAAAGAGTTCACGAGAGTTATGGATCAGTATCTACGAGTATCTACCGTCTTTGCGAACATTATCTATAATTATTTATTTAATCATTTGAAAATATACTTGAAGGTTTCAACAACGAGCAATCTTGTCTAATAAATCTCACGATCAACCATCCTCTACACACAAGTCCTCTGAAAACATAACGACTTTTCAGTTCAATTTGAATCGTTGCGTTCAACGCCATCAGGGTGTCCTGCATAACGCGGGCATCCGACTAGGTGCTGATACCACATACAAGAACAAGTCGAATATGTGAAATAAAGCTTTTTAGCTTAAGGTCCCGTTTTGAAAAAAATACAGTTTGAACATGTTCGGTTGGCAATTGGCTTAATACACGCGTATGATAAATAATAAGATTTATTACATGATTTTACAAAATTTGTTAAAATTGATTAAGAAGTTACTTTCAAGAAGTAATATTTACATAATTGTAAATTGAACCCTATGTTTAACAAAATTAGGCATTCTTAAGTATTTGTTATTGTAAATTACTATTATGCTTCGCCAAGTGTGATTGGCGATTTCTGGAACACAGCGTCCATCGATGTCTTCAATGAAAGAACATAAGTTTAATAACCTAACTTATCGACGAAATAAATCCCTGGCCCCCGGGTAGCGTGTTAGGAAGCTTCCGTGGTAATTCTTTTAAAAGCAATTAACGAGTGATCTGTTCGCGAATTATTGTATTGTATTATATATTATGTGGCATCATGATATCATAAGGAATACAAGTCACTATGATTTCTTCGTACTATTTCACAGATGGAGTGTGCAAATTTGACTTTACAATGAACAAAGTCAAACGTGACAATGACAAAATTGTATGTGGCAAAACTGGATACCTCAATGTTATACAGTGTGTCAAGAAAGTGTTTGTTGTCATCTTATGTCTTTGGGAGGTAATTCTACACCTTCGGATTTGCGAAGATCTGTTGAAAAAGAGGATCACAAAATTGACCTCGAGCATTCTATTGCACGTATTGCGTGTTTGTGCGCGTATTTATCCATCGATGTATTGCAAAGAACAGTTTGTCCAATAGGGGTTTCACACGCAGCAGTGGGAAAAATAATACTCTCACCCTGAGAGAATTGACCGGCGAGGGCGCGGCAGAGGCCATGGAAGCGCTTCGGTGAGGCGCGCTAGGTCCGTCGCGCCCCCCGGTGGGGTGCAAACTTAGGCGCTGGCAACTCAGCGCCCCGGGGCAACAAATCAGCCCGGCAGGGGAACCGGACTGTCTGGCACGGCGGCTCCGGCGACGAGGCGCGGTGTGACGTGGCCGCATATCGCTCCATTAGGGGGTGTATTGAGCGCGGGGGGGGGTGTATCCCTCACACCAGTTCCCGGGCCCCTCTAGATCGCTGCCGGGACGGTCATCATGGAGGTTTTAGTCCGTTGGCGTCCGCCACTACCACGCCGCTTTTTCCCAGAAGCGACCTGGTGTCCTCCACGTTAATAAAAAAAAAAAAAGTGGGAAAAATAATACGCCAAAAAGGTGTACGTTATAAGGTTCGCCGTGTGCGAAATTATGTCGTTTGACGAATATTCGATGGTTAGCCGCTAAGAAAATTATAACGCAATCCTTGGAAATATCTTGTTTACGGATGAGAGCGATTCTTCCGATAGCAATGTTCTCGATCGTCAGACTGCCAAGATTTAGGCTTGTGAAAGTTCTCACATTATGATACAATGATACAGAGATTCAAGCAGGCTCGAGCAAGTTTGATTTATTCCACAGCTCGCTTTAACGTGTAGATAAAATCAATTTGAAAATGGAATAGATATCATATGTTCGCGAGCAGCCAGAAAACAACACTGACGTTATTTCGTATCGCATCTGACTTTAAAAACGAACATAAAATGAAAATAAACGGTTTTTCATACAAAAATGCATACTTGTTACGATGCATCGTGAGTAGCAGAGTAACGCATATGTTCGTGTATTACAGCATGAACGTATTAATGAATAAATAATATATATATATTAAATTAAAATTTTTAATATTTTTATAATTTAATAATAATAATAATTACTATATTTATATAAGTATTATAAATAAAATATTTATAATAATATTATTAATATCTTTTTATTAGAACTAAAAATATAATTTAAAAATTTTTAATATTTTTATAATTTAATAATTATATTTATTTAAATATTATAAATAAAATATTTATAGTAATATTATTAATATTTTTTTTATTAATATTAAAAATACAATCTTAAAATTTTTAATATTTTTAATTTTATAATATCATTAATATTTTTTATTTATATTAATATATAATTGAAATTTTTGATACTTTATAATTTAATATATATATATCATAAATAAAAAATTTTTAAATTATATATTATACAATTTATATTATAGTAATTTCCATTTTTTCAAAATAAAAAAAATTGTATATTAAACAATTTAAAAATAAAGGGTAGAATATTTAAGTATTAATATTTTATAATTTAATTTTATAGATAATTAAATATTTATAGTAATATTATTATTTTTTATTAATATTTTAAAATATTATATATATATATATATATATATATATATATATATATGTCGGGTTTACGTTAGAATTAGGGTTAGGGGCGTAAAACGAATCTTCGTTTGGGTTACACGTTGTCGTTATGCAATGGAGAAGACATTGACTAGTGCAAATACGATTATTATAGAACCGGACAAGTAACCGCGGTAGTTAGGTGCTCGAGAAACTAATGACAATGATCCTAGGTTCAATAACGAATCCGCGGTCGACGGGAT
>NW_022884707.1:0-15000 GCF_011952205.1 Bombus bifarius | reverse complement strand
AAGTTTCAAACGCCGTTGCTAGGCAGTTTCTGCCTGGAGTTTTGATTACTAATACAATGTATGTCCCATTGCATCGACACCTCCGAGGCAACATCACACGTGGCTCGGCCCGCTCTCGAGGCCGCATGCCGCCACAACCACATTTCTCGGAAAACACATACAACCACTCCAGACCTCCGTTAGATAAAACATCCATCCCGTGACCGTGGCTACGTTCAGCGACCGATTGTCACCTCGAACCCAATCTCGCTTATTACAAATCTTAAGCGATCACAACTATAATAAAATCTAGGCTAAGGTACTAGAGGATGTTCCCAAAATTTCCAAGGAAGGGCTTCGGCTTTCCTTTCATCTCCGACATATATATTTATGTTGTGTGTCATTTTAATATGGCTAATGTTTTGTAATTCTTCGATTGCGTTATTTATTGTTTTGAGTAGTTTATTTTATAGAGTATTCGATAATATATATATATATGTCGGAGATGAAAAGAACACCGGAGCCTTTGGAATTTTGGATAACCCCGCAACATTGTAACCTAGAGTCTACTATAGCTGTAATCAAACAATTGTAGTTATTCAACCCGATTGTAATTATTCGAGAATTGTGATAATGAGCTTGGGCTCGAGGCGACAGTCAGTCGCCGAACGTAGCCGCGGTCACGGGATGAACGTTTTGCCTAACAAGGTATGGAGTAACTCTATAGCTCTCCTTAAAAGAAATATTCGTGGCGACACGCGACAGTAAACATTCCAACGGTTTCTGTCCCGTGGCTCGCCACACGCAGACCCTATTCTTCGAGTAAGATGATTGCCAGATGTCGATGCGTCTCCGCAGTACATGTTCGGCTAGCCCGAGGGCCCGTAATAAATCTTAAGGTTTAGTTAACTAAAGTCCTTCAAACAGACAAACAGTCTTTGTCCCAACTACGGGAAGATAGGGGAGACATAATTTTCAACGAGCGGCGTCTTCCACTAGCAACTTTCCCTCGAGGGCGGCTAGCATCTTTTTCTAACCACCGATATGGAGATTGACCAATTAGCAACGCCAATTTCCCTTACTTTCTGAACGAAGGCTTTTCTCGACGAATCCGATGATCTCGTGTCCTTAGACACACCCCATTATAGTTTTCCTCTGTGGCATGATCGGGACAGGAAAGACATTCTTTCTCGCGATCTCATTGATGAAAGGAGTAACTCTTTACGACCAGTGAATATTACGCGTCCGACTTAGATTTTGTGAGTACGTTCATCTATCATCCCGTCGACCGCGGATTCGTTATTGAACCTAGGATCATTGTCATTAGTTTCTCGAGCACCTAACTACCGCGATTACTTGTCCGGTTCTATAATAATCGTATTTGCACTAGTCAATGTCTTCTCCATTGCATAACGACAACGTGTAACCCAAACGAAGATTCGTTTCACGCCCCTAACCCTAATTCTAATGTAAACCCGACATCAGAAGTGGGATCAGTGCCGGTTATAACAGTGCAAGAGCTTACGACCATCGTGCGCGAGTTAATTCCGTCGCTAGTGCAAGAATCGAGTGTGGAACCTAACAATTTTTCGACTCCGCTGCATGGTGCGCAGCTACCAATCTGATTATGGAGGAAAATCCTTTACAAAGCAGTTTCCTGAATATAATTTCAATACCGAGTGTCGAATCGACTTCCACGTAGTGGAGGCGCCAACTGGTAGATCAAGCCATCCGGGTGAGTCGTTTCCATTTTACCCCGATTTCGGAGCCGAGTGTTCGCTAATTAAAGAATCCGTAGTCTTGAGAATTTCTGGCAAAAGAACGATTGATATAGTAGTAATGCGAGGAATAAGAGATATTGGTACTAAACGTATCGCTCAAATCTTGCCCGTTGCAGGTGTTAGTGGTTAGAGATAAATTTTTCATGTCCTGGCTGATAGTTATTTAAAAATACGATATCGCGATTGCTCGTCAAATTTTAAGCCAAGATCTTGACGTAATATTACACAAACTAGCCTCGCTATGTGTAAAACAAAAATAATTCATGCCCGTAATAAAACCGCTGAAAACGAGATCGATGTCAATGAAGTTGACAATGAGGTACGTGGTAGTGATAAAAGTCGATTAATCTTTCTTTTCGAAAATTCAGAGATTCATCCGTTACGGGTTCCCTACGTACTCGTACAAAAAATACAGGACAGTTAGAAGTACAATTAATTGATCCTAACATCGCCGTACAAGGAGTCCTAATAGACTTCGCGAGCGCAGAGTAGTACGTGATAGAACAAGCGACTTAATTACAGCCAAAAATCATAAAGCCTAGTAATTCACCGTTCGCGAGCCCCGTGTTACTCGTGAAGACGAACAATGGTTCAGATAGATGATAGACAGATTTTCGAGAACTAAATAAATATACGGTCGCGAATCGGTATCCTTTACCCCTCATTGCGGATCGAGTCGCGAGATTGCAAAAGCGAGATATTTTATTATTCTGGACATGGCCGGTGGGTTTCTCCAAACCCCTATTCATCCTAATTCTAGGAAGTATACAGCATTGATTACCCTCGATGAACAATTTGGATAATAAGTTGTTGTTTTCTTCGAATTCTTTTGTGCCTTTGTTCGATCCATTCGATGTCCTTTATTTGCATAACATAAGTGCGTGCGCGTTTAATGTTTCTTCCGGAAGTCATTTTCGGGACGGCGATACTATGCTGACTCCGTCGAAAATGGGGATTCTTATATCTTCGGATAACCCTAATAATTTTGCAACTCATACTTGTCTAAATATTCTAATATTTATGTTCTTCCTTGCTACAATTTTGTAAACCATCAAAGCGTTTACTACGGAAACCCTCAGGAGTAGTCGCGTGCCAAGTCTTCTGTAGCATTTGACCCTTTTTAATTGTGGTGACATAAGAAATCATTTGGTCGGAGTGATCTGTACTACACTTTCCTTCATTGTATTCAGCAGCGGCTGCTGATTTCGATGTTGCGAACAAACGAAACGAGAGATCGTTCTTGAGATTCCTTTGAAAACACGTATAACAGCCAACGTGCCATTCGTACGTTGTCGTCTATTTGGATGATGTCCTAATTATTGCCGACTCGATAGATCAAGCTCTAAAAGTATTGCACACCGTACTAGATACCCTTGTAAAAGCCGGATTCTCCTTTAACTTTTCAAAATGTTCTTTTCTAAAGGCATCGGTACTCTATTTGGAATATGTAATTTACGACGGAGAAGTTCGTCCCAATCCGGGTAAAATGCACGCCTTGAGTTCTTTACCTGCGTCAACGACCGTCACACAGCTCAGGCAGTTCATAGGTTTAGCCCTTTATTTCCGAAAATTCGTCCCTAAATTTTCACGGGTAATGAAACCCTTGTATGCGCTTACTTCCGATAATAAAAACATGACTTGGACAGATAGGCATGGAAAAATAAGGCAAAAGGTAATTTCCGCCCTGACCGACGCGCCGGTGTTAATGGTATTTGACCCGAACTACCCCATAGAACTACATACGGACGCTAGCTCGGAAGGATATGGAGCCATTCTAATGCACAGGGTCGAAGGCAAAAATCGAGTAGTGGAGTATTATAGCAAAAGGACTAGCCCTGCGGAATCTAGGTATCATTCCTACGAATTGGAAACGTTAGCGGTTGTAAACGCCGTCAAACACTTCCGTCATTACTTACACGGACGAGAATTTCTCGTCGTCACCGATTGCAACTCCCTGAAAGCATCCAGTAGTAAGGTACACTTGAACGACAGGGTTTACAGATGGTGGGCTTACCTGCAAACTTTTACCTTCGACATTATGTACCGGGAAGGTAAACGAATGGCCCACGTAGATTTCTTTTCGCGAAATCCCGTAGAGTTGGATCGCAGTACGTTTAGCAAAATCGTAGAGAAAGAAATTAACCTAACCGAAATCTCCGACGATTGGCTACTAGCGGAACAACGTCGCGACCCACAAATTGCTGAGATCGTCGATAAATTGCAGAACGAAGAGCTCGCGGAAGATGTCGCGAATACGTATGAGTTACGGTCCGGCACCCTTCACCGTAAAATACAGAGAAAAGGTAGAACTCTCTGCCTGCCCATCGTTCCGAGAGGGTTTAGGTGGTCTGTTATTAACCATGTGCACCAGTCCATTATGCACTTAGGTTGGGATAAAACGCTTGAGAAACTGTACGAGTATTACTGGTTCGAAGGAATGGCGAAGTATGTTCGCAAATTCGTAGAGAACTGTCATGCTTGTCGAGTTTCAAAGGCGAGTTCGGGTAGAGTACAAGCCGAACTACACCCCATACCTAAGACCAGTATACCTTGGCATACGGTTCATATGGACATAACGGGCAAACTAAGCGGTAAAAACGATTCGAAGGAATACGTCGTTGTGTTGGTCGACGCCTTCACCAAGTTCGTATATTTGCACCATACCCGTAAGTTAGACTCCGTTAACACCATTAAAGCGCTTAAGTCCGCTATATTTTTGTTCGGCAGTCCCTGCCGGATAATAGCGGATCAGGGAAGATGTTTTACGGGCAAAGAATTTCGCGACTTTTGTCAAAGTAAACACATAAAACTCCATTTAATTGCGACCGGAGCTAGTAGGGCCAACGGGCAGGTAGAGCGTATTATGAGTACGCTAAAAAACATGTTCACAACAATAGAAACCACCGGGCGGTCCTGGCAAGACGCGATCGGGGAAATACAACTAGCCTTGAATTGTACCACCAACCGCGTGACTAAGTCAAGCCCGTTGGAACTACTAATCGGTAAAACAGCGAGACCCTACGGCTTATCCCTACCCGACAGTATCGAAGAAAGAGAGGTAAATATCTCCCATGTAAGACAGCAGGCGATAAAGAATATAGAAGCAAGCGCCAAATACGATAAGGATAGGTTCGACGAAAACAAAGCTAAAATAGTTAGGTTCAACCTTGGCGATTTCGTATTACGCAAGAACGAGGAACGGAACCAGACGAAGTTAGATCCGAAATTCAGGGGTCCGTTCGTAATAGCAGAGATTTTGGAAGGAGATAGATATACCCTAAAAACCTTAGACGGCAAACGATCATATAAGGACAGACACGACAGACTGAGAAAGATGCCAGAAGGTTGCGTCCCTGCTGAGTTAGACGTCTGCGGTGATGACGACGGCGGTGATAATAACGATGCAAGTACACTGACCTCAGAGGATCATTAACACTGCGTTGTGGTCATAGTAATACACCGAGTGGTTTTATGTGCTTTTGTTGTAACCCGGTGAGTGGGTTGATGTGCTTTTGTTGTAACCCGGTGAGTGGGTTGATGTGCTTTTGTTGTAACCCGGTGAGTGGGTTGATGTGCTTTTGTTGTAACCCGGTGAGTGGGTTGATGTGCTTTTGTTGTAACCCGGTGAGTGGGTTGATGTGCTTTTGTTGTAACCCGGTGAGTGGGTTGATGTGCTTTTGTTGTAACCCGTTGAGTGGGTTGATGTGCTTTTGTTGTAACCCGTTGAGTGGGTTGATGTGTTTCTGTTGTAGCCCGTTGAGTGGGTTGATGTGCTTTTGTCGTAACCCGTTGAGTGGGTTGATATGCTTTTGTTGTAACCCGTTGATACGTGCTTTTGTTGTAACCCGTTGAGTGGGGTTACGTGCTTTTGTTGTAACCCGTTGAGTGGGGTTACGTGCTTTTGTTGTAACCCGTTGAGTGGGCTTACGTACTTTCTGGGTGTAATGCACCCAACGTGGCAATATGATCCAACAAACTGAGGTTCACCAGTGTACGAAATCGAAAATGATCTGTTGTGTCATTACGGTCTGACTGGCGACTCACAGAACGCACCTGACACTTTGAGTACAAATTATAACATTACAAATTCCTATTCTCTTTTATTTTTCTGTTGTCAAACCTCCGAACGAAACTTTGTTATTGCACTGGACCCTTGACTTACTTAGACATTTAGTTAAATCGTAAACAATGTCGGTTGTAGCGAATCTAATGTAAGAAATACGATATTTTAGTTACACACGAGGACGTGTGATAGTCAGGATGGCCGTGTCGGAGATGAAAAGAACACCGGAGCCTTTGGAATTTTGGATAACCCCGCAACATTGTAACCTAGAGTCTACTATAGCTGTAATCAAACAATTGTAGTTATTCAACCCGATTGTAATTATTCGAGAATTGTGATAATGAGCTTGGGCTCGAGGCGACAGTCAGTCGCCGAACGTAGCCGCGGTCACGGGATGAACGTTTTGCCTAACAAGGTATGGAGTAATTCTATAGCTCTCCTTAAAAGAAATATTCGTGGCGACACGCGACAGTAAACATTCCAACGGTTTCTGTCCCGTGGCTCGCCACACGCAGACCCTATTCTTCGAGTAAGATGATTGCCAGATGTCGATGCGTCTCCGCAGTACATGTTCGGCTAGCCCGAGGGCCCGTAATAAATCTTAAGGTTTAGTTAACTAAAGTCCTTCAAACAGACAAACAGTCTTTGTCCCAACTACGGGAAGATAGGGGAGACATATTTTTCAACGAGCGGCGTCTTCCACTAGCAACTTTCCCTCGAGGGCGGCTAGCATCTTTTTCTAACCACCGATATGGAGATTGACCAATTAGCAACGCCAATTTCCCTTACTTTCTGAACGAAGGCTTTTCTCGACGAATCCGATGATCTCGTGTCCTTAGACACACCCCATTATAGTTTTCCTCTGTGGCATGATCGGGACGGGAAAGACATTCTTTCTCGCGATCTCATTGATGAAAGGAGTAACTGTTTACGACCAGTGAATATTACGCGTCCGACTTAGATTTTGTGAGTACGTTCATCTATCATCCCGTCGACCGCGGATTCGTTATTGAACCTAGGATCATTGTCATTAGTTTCTCGAGCACCTAACTACCGCGGTTACTTGTCCGGTTCTATAATAATCGTATTTGCACTAGTCAATGTCTTCTCCATTGCATAACGACAACGTGTAACCCAAACGAAGATTCGTTTCACGCCCCTAACCCTAATTCTAATGTAAACCCGACATATATAATAATTCTATATTGAAAAAAATATGAAATTAACATGATATATACATTACTACATAAGTTATATATAAAATATGTATATTATACCCTTGCCTACTGACTGATATGAATTTCTTTCGGTCTCGAATGCGTTAAAAGAGAGCGCAAAGAAGTCGAAATTACTTATTGTAATTAGTAAAACGACCTGAGAGGCAGACAGATACAAGAAAGAAGGAATATTATATTAGCGGCATTATCATGTTTTTGCTCTCTTTAAGTCTTTCATCGAGACAGACAATCTACAGGTATTAATCGACCAATTTCTCCAAGCCGATAACTTCGAATTGATGTTTATATATAAGAAGTGTTATGTGTTAATCTGTCTAAATGTTTAAAAGGTGTTATAAATTAAATGTTGTTAAACGATACGTAATTGCCTTTTGATCGTAAATTTTACTATCGAGGGGTCTTTTATGTATGCGTAATCATTGTGAATTATAACAATTTATGTGATCGATATTAAAGGTGTTTAAAAGCATGTATTTTTTTCTATATTATTATTCTCCTATATTATTATCCTATATTATTATAATATCCAATTACATGTTGATACACAAGATATACAGATTATTATTTATAACGTTTTGGTTTTCTTAATTGAGTCATTCATGTAGTACAAATGATAAGAAATTAGTAATAATTCACAGAAAAAGGATATCGTAGTAGAAATATTATAAAAAAACATTTCTGTTTTAGTGTAGAGTTACTCCTTCTTACAGACAGTGTCGTACAAATCTGTACGTCTCTGAGAAAATGTAGGTATCTGAGCCCTTACTTCCTCAACAACTTTTAGATCTGATAGAAAAAAGAAACATACGAAGTAATAAGTAATGCTTACTAATAAATTCAACAAATACAGAGGAAGATGGCTAAATCGATAAATTAACGAGACTAAAAATTAATTACATCATGGATCTCTCGCTTTTAATTTTAAGCTGTAAATTACCGATATCGGTGACTGCCATATTCTCTTGAGTTTCCAAATCGTAAAGAATCTTTCCCCAGGGATTGGTCAACTGTGTATGTCCCCATGCGACGTAACTTGCTTAAGGAACACGAGCCGGTGATATGCAGGCAACGTATAATTGATTATCATTCGCTCTGAAACGCTGAAGTAATGACCAGTGCAGTGGTCCAGTGGTCATATTGAATGCCGCTGGATATATCAGCATTTGGCAACCTAACTCAGAGAAGCAGGAAATATGAAGCCACCGAATACCAATTAACTTCGTAGTTGCACGGTTCACATTCCATCATTTCTGAATATGCGAGGACAGTCCTCTTATTGTGCTTTTAATTCTTTTATTTGTTTCATTTTCAGCAAATATACTGGTTTTTTAAATTAAGCTTCTTTTTATACAGAGTTACAGATTATATTAATTTTATATAGAATATATTTAAGAAAGATATTTAATTTTTTGCTAGTTAAGTATTGATCGATTCAGTTACTGTACCTTTGTTCCGATAAATGCGTGCCATTTCCTCGAATCTAGTATCATAGCAAATGCCAATACCTATTTTGCAGCCCTCCACATCGAACGTCGTTAGGGAGTTACCAGGACTGAGTGAATCACTCTCTCGAAAAGTAATCTTATTAGGAATGTCGATGTCGAATAGATGTACCTAATAACATAAAAATGTAGTCGCTAATTCTATTGCTGCAACTTTTGTAATTTAATATCAAAGTTACCAACTCCTAAACTTTAATTACTTTTTATTTAATAACTGACAGCGTTTTTATCACTTTCTTTTATTAAAAAATCTTATCATTTAATAATGTTTAAAAAGGAGAAAAAATAAGTATAATAATATTTTAAGTATGTGAAAAATTTATACAACAACAAACACATTACAACAAAAATGGGCGTTTCCCGTATCATAACGTATTTTATAAACCGTAAATTATAGAATTGGTTATAGTATACGTATGTACATATGTATATTCCTAAATTATTCCTAGATAGAGTCACTTTCTTCACCCCAATATTTTCAAATTCAAAGCCATAAAGGAATATATTACTTACCTTTCGGTGTTTTGCTATCAACGTTCCATCGGGACCCCAAATAGTACAGGTATTGTACAAATTATCGCCCTCTATTTCAGGCATCGTACCACCAACTACATAGATGTTGTTTTCTTTAGCTGCGTTCGATGAAGCAACGCTCGTTTCATCATCAGGAATACTCTCGGCGTATTTTGGAAAGTACTCTGCATTGCAATATTTCAATTAATGAAAAATAACTGTCTTTTGTTCCAACCATAAATTAAATTGAAATGTTTGTCAGTTTTTTATTTTTTAAATTATTAAAATAACTAAGTTTTATATTTCGACTTAATTAAATATGCAATTACTTAGCTAATAGTATATATAATAAATTGTTTCTACAGGTTCAAAATGAAAAATGAATATTTAGAAATATTTAATTACGACAATGCTATTTGTGTTAGCATCAGTGGCTTGTTACTCAACGACTTTGCTAGTACTTTTTGAAACATAAAGTTAGTTTTCAATTAACACTTATACTAGAGGCGGAATTATAAATGCAAAATAATTGATAATACTAATTTATAACTACCTAATTATTAGTATCTTAAAAAATATATTTATACAAAAATCACGATAATCATGAAAATGGGGAAATCCTATATTCTCGAATCAACTCACAATTTATTTTGTATATTAATTAGATTCCGCGCTCATCAGTACGTACTCACTGGCGACATCGAGAAAATGTATCGGCAATTCCTCGTACGACCAGAGGATCGGAAATATCAAAGGATATTATGGCGCAGCGCGAGTGGAGAAACAGAAACATATGAGCTTAACACCGTAATACTCTTATCATAGAAATAGAAGCAGTCCTCAATTCCCGCCCGCTAACTCCTATCTCCACCGATCCAAATGATCTCCTAGCCCTCACTCCCGGACATTTCCTCATTGGCGATTCATTAATGTGCTTACGTGATCGAGATTTCAGAGACATTCCATCGAACCGACTCTCCAAATGGCAGCATATCCAACAGCTTAAACAACATTTTTGGAACCGCTGGCATAAGGAGTATTTGAACGAGCTAACCAACCGCAATAAATGGAGCAAGGGTGGACACGGCATCCAAAAGGGCACAATCGTCATCCTCAGAGAGGACAACGTTCCCTCCATGCATTGGCCTCTGGGCCGAGTTATCAAGGTTCATCCAGGCGCCGATGGTGTCATCCGGACAGCTACAGTTCAGACGGCAAAGAGCATTTTGGATCGGGGCGTCAAAAGGCTTGTCCCACTGCCAATTCAACCCGATCTCGAGAAACCCGAACAACTAGCCACCGAGACGAAATAAGATGGGAACTTCAACCACACCTCCCTAGTTTGATCGGTACCCTCTCAACGGGGGGAGAATGTTACGCCATGCGGCTTACCATAGGTCATATTCTTAACTATCGATCGCGCCACTATAATGTCGCAGACGGATCGTCGCGTCTGCCCGGCAAACAAACATTGTAGTGGCAAGCGCGTGGTTCATTAAGCAGGGCGACTTCCAGAAACGTCGACTCGTGGCCCGTATTTTACCTCGCAGTAAAAGAATGTGGCGTGATCCGAACGTAGTGGGGGTCGCCTTCCAGAAAAAACGAAAAAATCGAAAGGCGTTCAGAACTTTTCGAGAAGTCGAACCGTCAACACATGTGGTATGTCGCGCATTACTTATCAACCAAAACGCAGTTACATTTTTTTTGTTCCTTTTATATCTTTCTAGTTAATAAGTTGTTGAAATAAACATTAATTTATTTGTGTTAATTCTGTGGAATTTCATTGAACTACCCTTATTATCATAATCGAAATAAGGGGATCGATCAGTTCGTGGCGTCGATTATTTAATCGTAACGGGAACTTACAACTCTCGTTGACGTGCTATCTCGCGATCGCGTCTCTCCGCGAACGGTCGAAACAAAATGATTCACTAAAAACTGTCCTGAATTCCTAAGAATTTATTTACCGCAAAACTGACAAAGTGTTTATTTAAAAAATGAGGTTGAAGGTAGTCCTTTTCTTTCATTTCATTCATTTTCATTTTCTTTCTTAAGTATGGCTAACACAATATCTAATCAATTAAAATTTTATATTTTCACGTGAAAAGTTTCTTTAGATAATTATTATCAACATGATGACTAACTCTTACGGATTAATACGTGTCTGTAGGGCAATCCGGTGGACTTGATCGGCTTTTTACTTCGAAAGTTGAGTAATCGGTGTCGCTTTCTTACGCATCTTTGAACTGCATAAATGTTTTAAAATTGTTTGATCCAGAATGTACCACACCGGACAATCAAGAAGGCAGGTGCCTTGACTACAGAAAATGTAAACCTCTGCAAGAAATATGGCAGATACAGTACCGTACAGCCACCGATTTTTATAGACGATCAGTGTGCAGATACCAGGGCAATGTTACGATCGTTTGCTGTCCGAACGATCCAAACAAAGAGAAGAGAGAAATTTTAATAAAAACTGTGTATAAGTATAAGGCTTTGCGACCACCATACCGTGGTTTTAGCAACGTCTCTCATACCAGGGTGGTCGATGAACTTGGTACGTTTTATGTCTTTCTTTCCGATTAATAATAAGCCATTTACTGCAAATAATGAACTTTAAAGGCATTAAACAGCACATCAATGTACATTTCAATTAGACTAAATAATAATGCTATGATTTTATCGGTAGTAACTTTACTTATTAACTTGAATTATTTCTTTCTTTTACTTCATGTTAGGAAGAGTATCTTTTTGCTTGAAATAAAAAATTGATATAGGAGTAATAATATGGATAGAGATCAAAAACTGTTAGGGCAGAAATTACACGTTTGAACTTTATAGTTCAGTATAGTTCAAATAGAAATTATATAGAATTATTTAATAATTTGTATTCCACTGGAATAAAAATTTAATTTCTGTCTTTATCAAATCTCTATTTCAGAGTATTTGTACGTATGTACTTATCGTCTGCTGTATGATCGAATATCGAATAGGTAATAATCGTTGTTACTCGTTATGTGAGAAAAATTTATATATATTCACAACTATGACTATTGCATTTTAGGCGCTTGGCCATGGATCGCTGCATTAGGTTTTCGTAATCCCCGAAACCCAGACAAACCACTATGGAAGTGCGGAGGTTCCCTGATATCGGCTAGGCATGTTTTGACCGCAGCACATTGTGCACATATGGATGGAATAAAAAACATACACAATCATAATATTGGCATTCTTAGATTGGTGGAGGAGGTGCCATTTTCGAGTAACTCCTCAAATATATATATATATATATATATATATGCTATTGAGTATTACTGAAGTATCATATCCTGAAATTTCTTACTGTACACATATATTGTGTCATAAAGCGTGTACAATTCTTTCTCATACTTTTCGTCATTCGTTTCCTGCATTTTCATTTATTTTTTTATTTTTCAGGGTACGTATATCCCATTTGTACGAAAGAGCCCCTACTAAAGAGCAACTTCGTCGGCTATAACCCCCTTGTTGCTGGATGGAGAGCGTTAAGATATAGTAAGTGATATCAATTTTATAATAAAATTAAACAGTTCCAGTCTTAAATATCTTTCTTATTTTCTTCGTAGGACGACCACGACGTAATGCATTAATGGAAGTACAAATGCCAGTGATTAAGAACGCCGAATGCAAAATAGCTTATTCCAAATTTCCTAATGCACCTGATATCACTGATGGTATAATATGCGCCGAACATGCTCAGGGTGGAGAGGATTCTTGTAAGGTAATTAAGTTACAGAGTTACTACAAACTATACGGTATCTGAAGACACGTCAATTCGAATTAACATCAAATCGACATCTTAAACATTAGAAATAATAGATAAACACAATTTAATAGTTTTGCCCACTTCTCACACCTCATTATGGTATTTAATCTAATTTCCTTCTAATCTTAGTTTTGCTCAAAATACATATAACATGTACATTATAAATTGGAGTATTTCTATACACAAATCAATAGAAGATTATTACTGTATATAAGTATAATTTCAATACAATTCGATCGATATATTTCAGTATCTTTGATTAAAAATTTAACGGTCCTTTCAGGCTGACCGCGGCGGACCACTGCTGATACAACATGAATTAACCTCGTATTTAATAGGTATTGTGTCTTACGCTTATAAGTGCGGCACAGCTGGCTATCCCAGCGTTTACACTAGGGTCACATCGTACCTTGACTTCATTCTCCAAGCGATGCAATAATATGATATTACTGTTCCATAAATATCATTGTGTAAAAAACGTAAAGTTGGATTTTCTTATTGTGGAGATAAGAAACAGCTCAAATTTACATTGTTTTGTACGTTACAAATTATAGGCTTAAAATGTACGAAATGTAACTTTGAAACGACACTAATTTTTTACGCACGATAAACCTCCACGACTTAGGTATGTAAAGATGATAAACGTATATTAATTCTATTAATTTGGTAATAATAAACCAACTTTCTGAGAAGTTCTGTAAATTTCGTTTCTGTTGTATCAAGAGAATAATGGAATATTCCATCTAGATCGTATACTTCATAAGATAGAGAGCTTCTGGAAATTCGGACACAGAGAGTGCATAAAATACAAGATAAGTCTCGTGTCTTTCAAAATTATTTTTTATTCGCTAAAAACGTCCTGTGTACTCATGCAATCACATGCAACCTCGAAACTTCGCTTATTTTTTATCACTTTCCAATTCAATACACTGTTTCTGCATTTTTGACTATATGTAAGAGAAATTTCCATTCAGCCAAAGGTGTACTTACAGATTATAGATTCCTATACGACTCTCGGTAAAAATTTATCCGCACTCCAGATAGTTAAAACTTCTGTTGACCGTATTGATCCATCTGCACTCTTCGTATGACGTCAATATCTGTTCAGTGCTGATGCGTAGGTTTCATTGTGTTACGTCAATTCGTTTGTGACCGTTGCGCGAGTAATGGCGCTTTGCAATGGTGATTTGCAGGAAAACAGTGCAGGATGCTGTGATTCGTTTCTTGTGGTCGGAGGTTATGTTTGATGCCTATATTTATCAAAGATTTAATGCACATTATGGAGAAAGTGTTTTGTCACGAAGTGTGTTTGAATGGGCACAAAAGTTCAAAGAAGATCGCATAAGTGTTATGAAAAAACAGCTGGACGCCGGTCCACATCCACGATGACAACATTGAACGTGCTCATGAACTTATGCTCCATGGAATAGACGAGTGACGCTGGATAATGCGGCAAATCATTTGCAAATCAGCCACGGCTCTGCTTATGCAATAGTGCACGACAGATTTGGGTTTTAAAAAGTTTGTGCGAGATGGATGCCAAAAAAGCTGATGAAAAGGTGAAGACGACGATGCATTCGTGGTTCGCAGCTCAGCCCAAAACATTTTTTAATGAGAAAATACGAAGGTCCTTCAGCAAATGGACAAAGTGTATACAGAAATTGAGTGATTATGTCAAAAAATGATGTATGTCTTTTTTGACAATTGCCTAAAATAAATTCTACACCGACAGAGCGGGCGCTTTTTTACTCACCCTCGTAAGACACTTAAATTTCCAATGTATGATGAATAAAACTTATACTATTAAATCTAATTGTATTTTGTTGCATGAGAGTACACGTGTATGTGATGTACATTACCTTTATATCCCCTTGAACGCTTCAATATTGCGCATATATACTATATTTTGTACAGCTTCTATAAATTTTGTATGTTTGTTTAGGCTGTTATTAATCTAGGGCTGGAGTACAAAGAAGTGGCACAATGATGTGGGCTGATGACATTTATAATTATCAAGGAATCACCCCTACATTCTGCGCTCAGGCTATATATCGTTATTTAATGTATTTAACATATATGATTGTTAGAATATTAATAATTAATTTTTAATTCTATCAGA
>NW_022884706.1:0-22687 GCF_011952205.1 Bombus bifarius | reverse complement strand
GTTTATTACATGTCTGGCATATATGTTTATACTTATATGCAACTCTCCAAGTTGATTGATTAAAATATATTTATATATACATGTATTCCTGGCGTTTCAATTATTTCCCCTTTTGTAGTTATTCTTATTTCCTGGTTTATTTGTTTGGTTCGTAACTCGTTCAATCCATTAGCTGGTTCTATTTATTTTATTTTATACTGGTTGGATTTATATTATATTGTACCACAAGTTTTCAAATTGCAAGTCGGTTATTGGTAGGTTTATTTAGAGTTGTGTGTATATGTGTTTTGTTTATTGGTTGGATCTATTAGTCGCCCTCGTTTTGTTAATCCTTCCTTTAGTTTCGTAGCGCCGTGTGTTCGTTTGTGCATTCAAATCCTTATTCGCGCGTTTTGTATAGAATGGTTTTCTTGTTCTTGTTACGGCGCGTGCGGAGCGCGGGACGTGACACCCCCGCCCTTGGAGTTCAAATTTCCAAAGGAAATTTGACTGATGGTGTCTCTGAGTTCGCTCAAGGCGGACGTAGATGTCGTTGGTTGTTGAGTGACTACCGGTGTTATCGATATCCCTTGAGGTTGTGATGTTTGATCATCGATATTTCGTCTTCCTTTGAGATATAGTAGCAGGTGGGTGACTGAGCCGCATATTGCTCCTAATAGGGCGATTCCACATCCGTAAGTTTCACGTAACTGGTATCCGTATATGGCTATATCTATTATCGTCTTGATTAATTTAAACATTACGAGTATTCCAAATATTGCTGCACTGACAGTTCCAAATTCCATGAAACCAGTCCATAAGCTTGATACGGTATTTTTCGCTATTGTCCTTAATGTGTTTTCGTCCATCATTCCCAGGATGTTTACTGTTCCAGGGACGATTGTTTTTCCTGTCGCTCCTCTGGCCAATGTGTTCAAGACTGCAGATTTTTCTGCCGGGAACATGACGTGGTCCCGTAGTGCGTCGAGGTCTTTTTGGGTATATATTCCGCTCGTGGCCAACGACGATGGTGCTGAATATCGCGACGTTTGGCGCACGTCCGGGCGGAGTTCCTGTGGTGTGATTCCCTTGCCAAACGGGTAGCTCCGAGTAGCATTCTGTTGTATGTCGTACCTTTACTTGTACCGGAATGCATTCGACTATATGGACCGCTTCTCCTGTGATCAGAGCCATGTGTCCTGGGTTTTGGTTATGGTGTATGCAAATTCGTCGGGCGGTAAGTTTGCCAAGCTTAAAGCGTTCTCTATTAGTTTCTTCTGTGTGGTGCGTCTTTGTGTCGGTATATCATGGTATAATGTTGTCATTTGTCATTTTCGAGTTTATTAGAAATAAGAATAACCTTTTATTATTATTAATATATATATGTCGGGTTAACATTAAGATTTAAGGCGCGTAACGACTCTTCGTTTGAATTAGCCATTGTTTTACAAAACAGAGAATATATTTACACGAATAAACAAGGTTTTACAAATATTATGAATAATGAATTTTTATAAATGATATGATTGATTAACAAATGATAAATTAAATTATTAATTAGATTAAAGAATAATAAGTTTTATCGAACAATAAAAGAAACGAATAATATATCTTACGATTTACTAATTTAACGAATAATGAAAATTAACGATTGATAAATTTACAAATATTGAATTTAATTTACGCTATAAACAATGATCCGGGATTCAAACGAATCCACGGTCAACGGGAAAACTTTAAACAATTTTTATAACACAAAAAAATACGTTTGCCGAATCACTCGGAAAAAATTACTTGATGTATCACTTTCCAAGGCGATCACACGAATGCCTCTCTGATTAAAATCTTTTTCGTAATACGACTGCATTTGTTTGTTATATTCTCTGGAAACATCGAGAAGGTTCCAATCGTTGTTGCTAGGCAATATCTGTCAAAAGTTTGTTATATACTCCTTGGAAACATCGAGAAAGATCCAAACGCCGTTGCTAGGCAGTTTCTGTCTGGAGATTAATTCCTCATACAACGTGTGTCCCATTATATCGACATTTCTAAAGTACAATTCTATGTGATTTCTAGGGAGAACAATACAACCAATCCACACCTTCGTCAGGCAAAACGTTTATCCCGTGACCGTGGCTACGTTCAGCGACCAGTTGTCACCTCGAACCCACTTTCGCTTTTCACAAATGTCAAACAATTACAGATGACAATTACTTAATTACAGTTATGATAAAATCTGGGCTAAAGCATTAAAAGGCCTCCTCAAAATTGCATAGGGAAGGCTCCGGTTTTCATTTCATCTCCGACATATATATATATAGAAAAAGAAAATTTTTATATTTATATGTATTTTTTCTCTTTTTTTTTCTTATTGTTAAAACCTTTGTTTTATTTTAGGTTTTACGTACATGTTATCAGTGAAAATAAATATTATGAATGCTACTTGGGTTATAATTATATACATATATGCATACGTATTGGTAAGTAGTATAGATGAGATTTGTTTTATTGTTATGAATATATAAGTATATATTATCAATAGGAATAGATATTACAAATATAGCTTGTCTTTGAATATATATATATGTGCGTGTAATGGTAAATATGACGGCTTATTTTTATGAGTCACTTGCATTATCAATGAAAGTGAGTGTTATAAATATCGCCTACTTTACAACATGCGTGTATATATATTGGTAGATATAAGTGAGAATTATATGTATAGTTATAAATGTTGTTTGTTTACAGGTGGATAGCAAAAGTATTTGGTTTCGTGGGTGGCGTACAGGTGCCTTACAGTTCTACGGTGCGGATTGCTATTCCTTGGACTAAAAAAATTTCTTTCGAGATGAGTCAGATTATTGTAACGATCATGCATGGGAGGATTTTCTGCAAAGATTCAAAATGCTCTCTGGATTCCTCATGAAACGTCTGGACAACACCTACATGTATTTCCATCCGTCGTTCAGAGAATGGTTGATGAATTCGCCATCCGTTCTGCACACACATACAAAAATAGTTAATGTATATATATATTATTTATTTTTATTTTTTATAAGTTTCGTTCGGACCTGTTCCTTTGTACGAAGACTGTATCTCTGTATATAATATAATATATATAATATGTTATGATTATGTTAGTTGTTATTTATTATATATATATTTTCCTTATCTCTCTCTTTTTTTGTTTGTTTTTTTTTTATTAGTACCTAACATTGCTATTATGATGCTGTATTACATTGCATTGGCTATTATTTGTATGTGCGACGAATTTTTCAACATGGCCGCTCGCGTGTCTCTTTGGTATGGCGTTGGTTTAATGTCAACAGTAACGTGTTGTTGAAATAGCTAATTAATTGTTAATCATTATAATTTTATTTAGTAGTGTTTTTGTAATATTGTTTTGTATTTCATGATATTGTCTGTGTCAATACCGTGTGCTACTTTAATGTGATAGCATGGATTGTATTGTTACCGAATTTCAATAGTTATTGTTTTGATTATACGTGACTTGCATTTATGTAAGTCTTGTTTAATTTAGTTAATGTTTTGTGTATTGTGTTACCAGTTATTTTCGTGTAGCATAACTTTATTCCTTTGCACCGAGTTCAGTCATGTCTTGTTGTTAATATTTAGTTAGTCTATCTTGATTAATTTCTAACCTATTTCTGTGTTTATTGACTTTTCTTATTTTCCCTATTAATTTATTATTGCATGTACTTGCTATTTGTTATTATTTTGTGTATGATATGAATTAGTTTCCTTATTAGTGATTAAATTTTATTTGTTAGATTGACATTGTAATTTCTAACCCATTTCTGTGTTTATTAACCTTTCTTATTTTCCCTATTAATTTATTATTGCTTGTACTTGCTATTTGTTATTATTTTATGCATGATATGAATTAGTTCCCTTATTAATGATTAAAATTTATTTGTTAGATTAACATTGTCTGTAATTCTTCAGATTCTGCTCTTTCGATGCTGCGTCACTTACCTGGATCGTTCCCACAACATCATCCGATTCTTTGATATGCCTTGGATACTTACTACGGCTGCCTTCTACTACGGCTGCCTTCAATCGTCTTATATCTGTGGTCATAAAGGTGGTGTTTAATTTATTTAATTCAATATGTGTATAATGCATTGTATGTGCGACCCCTATTGGGCATTACAAAATAACATAACAATACTACGTAGATTAATGCATAACAAAATATCCTTTTACTCCGGTTATATTTATTACTAACTCTCAATTAATCTATCTTGATTATTTTCTAACAGCTTTCTATACTTTATCAGCTATTTTATTTCTTCTTATTAACCTGCGAAATTCATGCATGTACACTTCCTTGTATAGTGATTAATTGTTCACGAGGTAGGTTGTACTTTCATTGTTATTCGTTGAACTAACACGTTTTGCGTTCAAACAGTAATTGGAGCACTCGTAATAAACCTTTTCTTTTCAAGTTTCCGCTATCTGTGTTATTCAACGAACAGTGCCATGCTTCCACAGTATTGTTATAACATTTAGTACTGTTGTATTTTGCATTAAGGCAATTGAAGTTAATTTGTTCATTTATTTTTCAGCTGGCTGTTGTACATGGTGTTCCGCAAACAGGGAACCATAACCTATTTTGCACGTAAACCTTCTCGTATGATGATTACTTGTTCACAAGGTAACTTTCACTTTCACTCTTTTAATTATTTATTGAATCAACACGTTTTATATTCAAACAATGATTGGAGTACACATGATAATTTTCTTTTTTTTCTTTTTAGGTGTTCACTATCTGTATTATTCGACGAACAGTGTCACACCTCCTTTTGATTTATCCACAATATAGTTATAACATTTAGTAACCTTGTATTTTGCACTGAGACGATTGAAACTAATTTATTCACTTATTTTAGGTAGCTGTCGTACATTATGTACCACGAACAACGATCCATAACCTATACTTGCACGTACACTTTCTTGTATGTTGATCACTTGTTCACAAGGTAACTTTCACTTTCACTAGTTAATTATTCATTGAGTTAACACATTTTATATTTAAACAATAATTGAATCACATATAATAATTTTCCTTTTCTTTTCTTTTATGTTTTCGCTATCTGTGTCATTCGACGAACAGCACTGCAACATACACTACGGCACTACGTTGCCCACTGAAATCACTTTATTCATTGTTTATTTCGATTATGCGCTAGTTTTAACTTGTTTAAGTGCACCGTTCGCGGAATCCCATTTTTACTTCAATCTTGACGTTTTGGTTCTGCAAGATTTCTAGCACTTTGTGTGGTCCAGTATATTGATCGGAGAATTTTCCTTTACTAGGTTCTTTTAGTAAATATATCGAATCTCCTATTTTAAAATCTTGAGGGTTGATTCATCGATCGTAATATTCCTTTGATCTTAGTTTGGATTTTATCAAATTTTCTCTTGCCATTCGTTGTACGGTGTAAATTTTATTGAACAGATCTTCGAGATATTCTGAGTATGTTGGTTCCATGTTCTCTTCGATTATTACTTCACCAGTAGGTTCTCTGACTAGATGTCCAAAACTAATTCGTGCGGGGAGAATTTTCCTTTCCTTCATTTTAGTTTTTATTTTGCGCCAAGACGCAAGTTTACTGACATCGATCCAATTATCCAATTGCTTGCTAATAGCATTGAAAATACAAATTTTTGAAAGTGCCGCAGCCATATTAACCCAAAAATATTTTGTATATAGTATAGCGTGATACCATCTATATTTTCCTGGGGGAATCATAAGATCAGCACTACCTACTATGTTACCTACGTCAAATATTAGATGTAGTAACCAATAAAGTATTTTTAATCCAATTATAATCCAATGGCTAGTGTATTCAAGTTTTTATATATATCTTCAACTGGTGATTCCCTATTTTCTCCCTTTTGATTTCTCTGGGCTCGTTGAACTTGCGTTTCTTCAGCTTGAAAATGTTTAGAATCCTTTTCCTTAGTTACCCTTTTTCCTTCTTTATTTACTTTATTCACAACACCTTTATTTTTCTCTACCTTTTCAGGATGAATAGTTTCACTGGAAGTGCTTATTATAATTAAATTATTATTTATTTGTATGGAACGTTTAGGAATATTTTTGGTAGATTTGGAATTATTCTTTGAATTTTTATTACAAACTTTTTTGCTTATAGATTCTGTTTTGGATTTAGGGATAGCTATATTTTTATTTTCTATAGTGTGATCTTCCTTGCAATTTAATGATTTGGCTTTGAGTTCGATAAAGTTTCCTTCTGATGGTTTTATAGAAGTTTTTGAGTGAGATACACTCGCTATCTCTTTTCCTATTATGGTTGAGACATTCACGAAATTCGTGGAGTCTTGCTTTTGTATCTTTGCCAAGTCGAACGTGGAGAGGCAATTCGCACTTCCCAGCGGGTCCAATATCTCTGTGATATTATGCAGTGGATAAGCATTGCCCGTCGTCTCGTCGTTCAATTTCCTAGTTTCTGCTTCGTCTGAAAGTTCTTTGGCACTAATATTATTTATCTTGTTTGGTAACTCAGGAAATTTCTCACTCATGATCCTGTCTATGGCACCGTGCGTCCTCTTATTATTTAACGTGACATTATCCCTTATCACAGCAACGGAATGGTGTTTGCATTGAAAAGTTGATTGGTTGAAATGATCAGCATCTCTCTTTTGATTTAGATCTCTATCGAGGTATTTATTTATGCATTTTTCTTCCCAAATTATTGCTCTTGCTTCTTTTCTAACATTTTCTTCTATTCCCGGGTTGTTTAGATGTTTCCGCGACGGCGGTACAAATCTCCAGTTCTGGCGGTTGTTTCGGTTATAATTATTCGAAGGTGTCGAATGTTGGTATCGAATTCTATTGTTCACTTGTTTTAGTTCTCGTGTTGCTTTCACGGCTTGGCGGTACGCATCGTCCAAGGATTGGTATCCTGCTATCTTTACTCGTAAATACACCTCGTTTGGAAGCCCCTTAACGAAAGCTTCCCTCGTGTCTCGATCTATCCTATCTTGAAATACGGTGCCGTACTCGTACCTTTCCCCGTTCATTATCGCCAGTCTGAGATCTTTGACGCGTTCTATCTAGTCCAAAATATCTTCTCCCGGTCGTTGAAATATTGTAGCTAATTCCCCTTTATATTCGTTAACCGTTTTTCCCGGACCGAACATATCTTTTAATTTATTCCCGAAATCGTTTAAACTTATTACTTCTGTGCCTTCTATGGCGAGAAATGCGTGTCCGCGAAGCTTATTCGTTAATAATTTTACTAACTGAGATTCTTGATGCCTAGGAACCATGTTTCGTGCGCGCTCGCATGCTCTTAAAAATCGAAATACCGAGGGTCGATGTTCGTCGAACACTGGTACTGTCTCTATTGCATCTTTTAATCTTAATTGGTTGGGGATTAACTTCTATCGGTATTGTCGCTTGGGAAATTATCGGCGATGATACGGGTGTCTTGATTTCTTTTTTTATTTTCAGTGAACGCACATCGTCTTGTAATTTATTCATTGTTGTACTCATGTCGCGAAAATTCGCATCCCATGCTTTAAGTTTTTCCGACAACATCAAGATCATGTCTTTGTCCAACGATTCTAATTTAGTCGACATTATTTCTTAGGTATATATTTTATCGATAATCGTAACAACTTTAATTCTTTGTGGAGCGAATCGAACCGTTTAAACCAACTTTAATCCTCCGTGAAGCGGATCCCACCGCTGCCACCAAAAATTTAAATCTCTAATGTTACGTATCAATTTGTTTGTTTAAATCGATCAAATCTTAAGTTTAAATTTTACTGAAAAAATTTTTTTTTTCGTTCGAGTTTGAATTTAATCTGAAGGGAAATAAACTGAATTGATATTATTGTGTATGTAATACTGATTTAGATTTCTAATTAATACGGTAGTTGCTGCCACCAGAAATAGTCTAAGGACTATTTCAAAATATTTTATTTTTTATTATTTTTTTTCGTTTAATGGGTAGCGTTAACTGACGCTTAATGCAACTGGTAAACGATTTCCACTTTTCGGCTAACCTGCTATGTGCAGGGATATTGGCACGGGAGAGGATTAAAGCTGGGAACAATAAATATTTGTCCTCGTTAAACGGATTTTTATTTGAATGTAGAATTGCTTAGATTATTACCTTTATATATATTTTATTAGCCGGATATATATATTTTAGCGTTGCTGGATTGGATAGGAATGTGAGATTTTTCGTTGTTTTATATAAATTTATTTTTACGTTTGACTTCTTCTTCTCTTTTAATTTCGCTGTAGTAGTTTGCCGTTAGAACCGAAACTCAATTCATTTACTACGATGGATTCTGTTACCATGATTTTCTTGCCTTTTGAGTTTAATAATCGAGGATGATTCTAACGATCCTCTCTGTGTGGGACTCGTGTGATTTCGCAAGCCTTGCCCAAAGACGGGTAATATATTACCAACAGTGGGAGGAGGAATGCGAAGATCGATGGGTGTTTTCGATAATCGAAAACACCGTTTGCACAAGCCAACACAGCGAACGATCCTTTGGTTAAATTTTCGAAGGGAAATTATTCTGCTATTTCTCTCTTACAATCGCATGCAATGATGGCAAGAATATCGGTTAATAGCAATGCCGGTATTGTTCTTAATTTTCGATTGACCCCGACGATGTATTTAATGGTTCTCTCTGTGCGGGACTTGTGTGATTTCGCAAGCCTTGCCCAAAGACGGACAATATTTTGCCAACAATGGGAGGAGGAATGCGAAGATCAGTGGGTGTTTCAGTAGCTGAAAATACCGTTCGCACAAGCCGACACAGCGGACAACTCCTTTGTTTAAAGTTTAAACAATGATTCTATCTTCAAAACCGTTCACGAAAATAAAACGAGATCGATGATAGGAAGTTCTAATTCGATTCTCGAGGGCAACGAGATTATCAGAGAAGAAGGAAATTTTCAAAATTAATTTTCTTACCTTGAGGAGTAGGTGCTGTCTGGTGCCATTACCTCAGCTGCTCCGGTGGTCGTCGAAGTTTTTGTTGGGTTTATTACTTGAACTCGAATATAGTTTACTATCAACTTTTACTTTATTTATCTATTTCGATACAGACTGAACAATTTACTAACTGGATTAATACCGCAATTACAATGCGCGTTTCTGTCTAAGCGATGAAATGAGGACTTCAAAGATAAAATCTTTCTTTTACTTAGTCGCGGTTCTCTTTTCTTGACCGAAAAACTAAAGACCCCGAAACGCAAAATACTATACAAGATTTCTAAACGCAATGATGAGCGCAATAACGAACGTAGTAACAATGAACACAAAATATAATGAGCACAAGAATAATGAACGGTAATAACAATGATCACTATAATAATGAACGCAAGAATAATGAACGTAATACGAATGATCCGTAATAACAATGAACACAAAATATAATGAGCGTAATAAGAATGTTCACCAGAATAATAATGAGCGCTGCTCTATGTTGCTTCGCTTATTTATAATGCCATCCCCCACGGGGTGGTGGTCCACTGGGGGTACGCATCCGTGGGAATCGGGATGTTGCAGTTTGGGTTTCTTGGAATCGTACGTGACAAAATGTAAATTCCGTATTTCGACTTAGTTTTTATCGGTCCTGTGCTTCTGCTGAGCTAGCGTCTAGGAGGCTTGAAGCATTCCATGCTGATCTAGTCTTTTCCGCGAGAAACTTCTATGTTTTGTACCGCGGGAATTACCCGTATTTCTTCGGCGCGTGCAAGGGCCGGCGGCTGCAGCATCATTATCACCTCGATGTTTGCTCGGGCAACACGCGCAATTCCGCTGCTCTCCCACAACAAGGACCTCCTTCTTCGAGTTATTTTTCGTAAGTTTGGATATTCGCATATTATGGTTGTTTTTGCGATTTTAATGTTTTTTCCTTTTTTGTTGTTTCCCTAGGCTTCGGTGATCGTCGTTCGGACAATGTTTGCGGAGGCATTTCCATCAGAGGTTCCTTATTATTATTATTTTTTAGATGTATTTTGTTTTATGTACGATATATATATCTATATATATATATGTCGGATCATCACTGGGAATGGGGTTGTGGGCGTCAAATGAATCTTCTCGAGGATTAGCCATTGATACAGTACACACAGGCGTAGTTTATTGCAATGATAGAATTATTACAGTCTTAACAGTTGATCACAGCGGTTCGGCACTCGCGACGCTAGTGACGATGTTCTCGGGCTCAATAACGAATCCGCGGCCAACGGGATGACGACAGAACGTTCACACAAAGTCTAAGTCTGAAAATAATCACTGATCGCGAAGGCGTTACTCCTTGATCGATGAGATCGCGAGCGAGAATGCCTTTCCTGTCCCGATGATGCCACAGAGGAAAACTATAATGGGGTGTGTCTAAGGACACGAGATCATCGGATTCGTCGAGAAAAGCCTTCGTTCAGAAAGTAAGGGAAATTGGCGTTGCTGCTAATTGGTCAATCTCTATATCGGTGGTTAGAAAAGGATGTTAGCCGCCCTCGAGGGAAAGTTGCTAGTGGGAGACGCCGTTCGTTAAAAAATATGTCTCCCCTATCTTCCCGTAGCTGGGACAAAGACTGTTTGTCTGTTTGAAGGACTTTAGTTAACTAAACCTTAAGATTTATTACGGGCCCTCGGGCTAGCCGAACATGTACTGCGGAGACGCATCGACATCTGGCAATCATCTTACTCGAAGAATAGGGTCTGCGTGTGGCGAGCCACGGGACAGAAACCGTTGGAATGTTTACTGTCGCGTGTCGCCACGAATATTTCTTTTAAGGAGAGCTATAGAATTACTCCATACCTTGTTAGGCAAAACGTTCATCCCGTGACCGCGGCTACGTTCGGCGACTGACTGTCGCCTCGAGCCCAAGCTCATTATCACAATTCTCGAATAATTACAATCGGGTTGAATAACTACAATTGTTTGATTACAGCTATAGTAGACTCTAGGTTACAATGTTGCGGGGTTATCCAAAATTCCAAAGGCTCCGGTGTTCTTTTCATCTCCGACATATATATATATATATATTGCATATATATATGTCGGAGCGGACATTAGAATTAGGATTAGAGGCGTGAAACGAATCTTCGTTTGGGTTACATGTTGTCGTTATGCAATAGAGAAGACATTGACTAGTGCAAATACGATTATTATAGAGCCGGACAAGTAACCGTGGTAGTTAGGCACTCGAGAAACTAATGACAATGATCCTAGGTTCAATAACGAATCCGCAGTCGACGGGATGATAGATGAACGTACTCACAAAATCTAAGTCGGATGCGTGATATTCACTGGTCGTAAAGGGTTACTCCTTTCATCAGTGAGATCGCGAACGAGAATGCCTTTCCCGTCCCGATGATGCCACAGAGGAAAACTATAATGGGGTGTGTCTAAGGATACGAGATCATCGGATTCGTCGAGAAAAGCCTTCGTTCAGAAAGTAAGGGAAATTGACGTTGCTGCTAATTGGTCAATCTCCATATCGGTGGTTAGAAAAAGATGCTAGCCGCCCTCGAGGGAAAGTTGCTAGTGGGAGACGCCGCCCGTTGAAAAATATGTCTCCCCTTTCTTCCCGTAGTTGGGACAAAGACCGTTTGTCTGTTTGAAGGACTTTAGTTGACTAAACCTTAAGATTTATAACGGGCCCTCGAGCTAGCCGAACATGTACTGCGGAGACGCATCGACATCTGGCAATCATCTTACTCGAAGAATAGGGTCTGCGTGAGCCACGGGACAGAAACCGTTGGAATGTTTACTGTCGCGTGTCGCCACGGATATTTCTTTTAAGGAGAGCTATAGAATTACTCCATACCTTGTTAGGCAAAACGTTCATCCCGTGACCGCGGCTACGTTCGGCGACTGACTATCGCCTCGAGCCCAAGCTCATTATCACAATTCTCGAATAATTACAATCGGGTTGAATAACTACAATTGTTTGATTACAGCTATAGTAGACTCTAGGTTACAATGTTGCGGGGTTATCCAAAATTCCAAAGGCTCCGGTGTTCTTTTCATCTCCGACACGGCCATCCTGACTATCACACGTCCTCGTGTGTAACTAAAATATCGTATTTCTTACATTAGATTCGCTACAACCGACATTGTTTACGATTTAACTAAATGTCTAAGTAAGTCAAGGGTCCAGTGCAATAACAAAGTTTCGTTCGGAGGTTTGACAACAGAAAAATAAAAGAGAATAGGAATTTGTAATGTTATAATTTGTACTCAAAGTGTCAGGTGCGTTCTGTGAGTCGCCAGTCAGACCGTAATGACATAACAGATCATTTTCGATTTCGTACACTGGTGAACCTCAGTTTGTTGGATCATATTGCCACGTTGGGTGTATTACACCCAGAAAGTACGTAAGCCCACTCAACGGGTTACAACAAAAGCACGTAACCCCACTCAACGGGTTACAACAAAAGCACGTAACCCCACTCAACGGGTTACAACAAAAAGCATATCAACCCACTCAACGGGTTACAACAAAAGCACATCAACCCACTCAACGGGCTACAACAGAAACACATCAACCCACTCAACGGGTTACAACAAAAGCACATCAACCCACTCAACGGGTTACAACAAAAGCACATCAACCCACTCACCGGGTTACAACAAAAGCACATCAACCCACTCACCGGGTTACAACAAAAGCACATAAAACCACTCGGTGTATTACTATGACCACAACGCAGTGTTAATGATCCTCTGAGGTCAGTGTACTTGCATCGTTATTATCACCGCCGTCGTCATCACCGCAGACGTCTAACTCAGCAGGGACGCAACCTTCTGGCATCTTTCTCAGTCTGTCGTGTCTGTCCTTATATGATCGTTTGCCGTCTAAGGTTTTTAGGGTATATCTATCTCCTTCCAAAATCTCTGCTATTACGAACGGACCCCTGAATTTCGGATCTAACTTCGTCTGGTTCCGTTCCTCGTTCTTGCGTAATACGAAATCGCCAAGGTTGAACCTAACTATTTTAGCTTTGTTTTCGTCGAACCTATCCTTATCGTATTTGGCGCTTGCTTCTATATTCTTTATCGCCTGCTGTCTTACATGGGAGATATTTACCTCTCTTTCTTCGATACTGTCGGGTAGGGATAAGCCGTAGGGTCTCGCTGTTTTACCGATTAGTAGTTCCAACGGGCTTGACTTAGTCACGCGGTTGGTGGTACAATTCAAGGCTAGTTGTATTTCCCCGATCGCGTCTTGCCAGGACCGCCCGGTGGTTTCTATTGTTGTGAACATGCTTTTTAGCGTACTCATAATACGCTCTACCTGCCCGTTGGCCCTACTAGCTCCGGTCGCAATTAAATGGAGTTTTATGTGTTTACTTTGACAAAAGTCGCGAAATTCTTTGCCCGTAAAACATCTTCCCTGATCCGCTATTATCCGGCAGGGACTGCCGAACAAAAATATAGCGGATTTAAGCGCTTTAATGGTGTTAACGGAGTCTAACTTACGGGTATGGTGCAAATATACGAACTTGGTGAAGGCGTCGACCAACACAACGACGTATTCCTTCTAATCGTTTTTACCGCTTAGTTTGCCCGTTATGTCCATATGAACCGTATGCCAAGGTATACTGGTCTTAGGTATGGGGTGTAGTTCGGCTTGTACTCTACCCGAACTCGCCTTTGAAACTCGACAAGCATGACAGTTCTCTACGAATTTGCGAACATACTTCGCCATTCCTTCGAACCAGTAATACTCGTACAGTTTCTCAAGCGTTTTATCCCAACCTAAGTGCATAATGGACTGGTGCACATGGTTAATAACAGACCACCTAAACCCTCTCGGAACGATGGGCAGGCAGAGAGTTCTACCTTTTCTCTGTATTTTACGGTGAAGGGTGCCGGACCGTAACTCATACGTATTCGCGACATCTTCCGCGAGCTCTTCGTTCTGCAATTTATCGACGATCTCGGCAATTTGTGGGTCGCGACGTTGTTCCGCTAGTAGCCAATCGTCGGAGATTTCGGTTAGGTTAATTTCTTTCTCTACGATTTTGCTAAACGTACTGCGATCCAAGTCTACGGGATTTCGCGAAAAGAAATCTACGTGGGCCATTCGTTTACCTTCCCGGTACATAATGTCAAAAGTAAAAGTTTGTAAGTAAGCCCACCACCTGTAAACCCTGTCATTTAAATTTACCTTACTACTGGATGCCTTCAAAGGATTACAATCGGAGACGACAAGAAATTCTCGTCCGTGGAGATAATGACGGAAATGCTTGACGGCGTTCACAACTCCTAACGTTTCTAGTTCGTAAGAATGATACCTAGATTCCGCAGGGCTACTTCTTATACTGTAATATTCTATTACTCTATTTTTACCTTCACTCTTGTGCATTAAAATAACCTCATATCCATCCGAACTAGCGTCGATACGAAGTTCTATGGGGTAGTTCGGGTCAAATACCATTAACACCGGCGCGTCGGTCAGGGCGGAAATTACCTTTTGCCTTATTTTTCCATGCCTATCTGTCCAAGTCATGTTTTTATTATCGGAAGTAAGCGCATACAAGGGTTTCATTACCCGTGAAAATTTAGGGACGAATTTTCGGAAATAAAGGGCTAAACCTATGAACTGCCTGAGCTGTGTGACGGTCGTTGACGCAGGTAAAGAACTCAAGGTGTGCATTTTACCCGGATTGGGACGAACTTCTCCGTCGTAAATTACATATTCCAAATAGAGTACCGATGCCTTTAGAAAAGAACATTTTGAAAAGTTAGAGGAGAATCCGGCTTTTACAAGGGTATCTAGTACGGTGTGCAATACTTTTAGAGCTTGATCTATCGAGTCGGCAATAATTAGGACATCATCCAAATAGACGACAACGTACGAATGGCACGTTGGCTGTTATACGTGTTTTCAAAGGAATCTCAAGAACGATCTCTCGTTTCGTTTGTTCGCAACATCGAAATCAGCAGCCGCTGCTGAATACAATGAAGGAAAGTGTAGTACAGATCACTCCGACCAAATGATTTCTTATGTCACCACAATTAAAAAGGGTCAAATGCTACAGAAGACTTGGCACGCGACTACTCCTGAGGGTTTCCGTAGTAAACGCTTTGATGGTTTACAAAATTGTAGCAAGGAAGAACATAAATATTAGAATATTTAGACAAGTATGAGTTGCAAAATTATTAGGGTTATCCGAAGATATAAGAATCCCCATTTTCGACGGAGTCAGCATAGTATCGCCGTCCCGAAAATGACTTCCGGAAGAAACATTAAACGCGCACGCACTTATGTTATGCAAATAAAGGACATCGAATGGATCGAACAAAGGCACAAAAGAATTCGAAGAAAACAACAACTTATTATCCAAATTGTTCATCGAGGGTAATCAATGCTGTATATTTCCTAGAATTAGGATGAATAGGGGTTTGGAGAAACCCACCGGCCATGTCCAGAATAATAAAATATCTCGCTTTTGCAATCTCGCGACTCGATCCGCAATGAGGGGTAAAGGATACCGATTCGCGACCGTATATTTATTTAGTTCTCGAAAATCTGTCTATCATCTATCTGAACCATTGTTCGTCTTCACGAGTAACACGGGGCTCGCGAACGGTGAATTACTAGGCTTTATGATTTTTGGCTGTAATTAAGTCGCTTGTTCTATCACGTACTACTCTGCGCTCGCGAAGTCTATTAGGACTCCTTGTACGGCGATGTTAGGATCAATTAATTGTACTTCTAACTGTCCTGTATTTTTTGTACGAGTACGTAGGGAACCCGTAACGGATGAATCTCTGAATTTTCGAAAAGAAAGATTAATCGACTTTTATCACTACCACGTACCTCATTGTCAACTTCATTGACATCGATCTCGTTTTCAGCGGTTTTATTACGGGCATGAATTATTTTTGTTTTACACATAGCGAGGCTAGTTTGTGTAATATTACGTCAAGATCTTGGCTTAAAATTTGACGAGCAATCGCGATATCGTATTTTTAAATAACTATCAGCCAGGACATGAAAAATTTATCTCTAACCACTAACACCTGCAACGGGCAAGATTTGAGCGATACGTTTAGTACCAATATCTCTTATTCCTCGCATTACTACTATATCAATCGTTCTTTTGCCAGAAATTCTCAAGACTACGGATTCTTTAATTAGCGAACACTCGGCTCCGAAATCGGGGTAAAATGGAAACGACTCACCCGGATGGCTTGATGTACCAGTTAGCGCCTCCACTACGTAGAAGTCAATTCGACACTCGGCATTGAAATTATATTCAGGGCACTGCTTTGTAAAGGATCTTTCTCCATAATCAGATTGGTAGCTGCGCACCAGGCAGCGGAGTCGAAAAATTGTTAGGTTCCACACTCGATTTTTGCACTAGCGACGGAATTGACTCGCGCACGATGGTCGTAAGCTCTTGCACTGTTATAACCGGCACTGATCCCACTTCTGATGTCGGGTTTACATTAGAATTAGGGTTAGGGGCGTGAAACGAATCTTCGTTTGGGTTACACGTTGTCGTTATGCAATAGAGAAGACATTGACTAGTGCAAATACGATTATTATAGAACCGGACAAGTAACCGCGGTAGTTAGGTGCTCGAGAAATTAATGACAATGATCCTAGGTTCAATAACGAATCCGCGGTCGACGGGATGATAGATGAACGTACTCACAAAATCTAAGTCGGACGCGTAATATTCACTGGTCGTAAAGAGTTACTCCTTTCATCAATGAGATCGCGAGAAAGAATGTCTTTCCCGTCCCGATCATGCCACAGAGGAAAACTATAATGGGGTGTGTCTAAGGACACGAGATCATCGGATTCGTCGAGAAAAGCCTTCGTTCAGAAAGTAAGGGAAATTGGCGTTGCTAATTGGTCAATCTCCATATCGGTGGTTAGAAAAAGATGCTAGCCGCCCTCGAGGGAAAGTTGCTAGTGGAAGACGCCGCTCGTTGAAAAATATGTCTCCCCTATCTTCCCGTAGTTGGGACAAAGACTGTTTGTCTGTTTGAAGGACTTTAGTTAACTAAACCTTAAGATTTATAACGGGCCCTCGAGCTAGCCGAACATGTACTGCGGAGACGCATCGACATCTGGCAATCATCTTACTCGAAGAATAGGGTCTGCGTGTGGCGAGCCACAGGACAGAAACCGTTGGAATGTTTACTGTCGCGTGTCGCCACGAATATTTCTTTTAAGGAGAGCTATAGAATTACTCCATACCTTTGTTAGACAAAGCGTTCATCCCGTGACCGCGGCTACGTTCGGCGACTGACTGTCGCCTCGAGCCCAAGCTCATTGTCACGACTCTCGAACAATTACAATCGGGTTGAATAACTACAATTGTTCAATTACAGCTATAGTAGACTCTAGGTTACAATGTTGCGGGATTATCCAAAATTCCAAAGGCTCCGGTGTTCTTTCATCTCCGACATATATATATATATATATATATATATGTCGGGTTTACATTAGAATTAGGGTTAGGGGCGTGAAACGAATCTTCGTTTGGGTTACACGTTGTCGTTATGCAATAGAGGAGACATTGACTAGTGCAAATACGATTATTATAGAACCGGACAAGTAACCGTGGTAGTTAGGTACTCGAGAAACTAATGACAATGATCCTAGGTTCAATAACGAATCCGCGGTCGACGGAATGATAGATGAACGTACACACAAAATCTAAGTCGGACGCGTAATATTCACTGGTCGTAAAGAGTTACTCCTTTCATCAATGAGATCGCGAGCGAGAATGCCTTTCCCGTCCCGATGATGCCACAGAGGAAAACTATAACGGGGTGTGTCTAAGGATACGAGATCATCGGATTCGTCGAGAAAAGCCTTCGTTCAGAAAGTAAGGGAAATTGACGTTGCTGCTAATTGGTCAATCTCCATATCGGTGGTCAGAAAAAGATGCTAGTCGCCCTCGAGGGAAAGTTGCTAGTGGGAGACGCCGCTCGTTGAAAAATATGTCTCCCCTATCTTCCCGTAGTTGGGACAAAGACTGTTTGTCTGTTTGAAGGACTTTAGTTAACTAAACCTTAAGATTTATAACGGGCCCTCGGGCTAGCCGAACATGTACTGCGGAGACGCATCGACATCTGGCAATCATCTTACTCGAAGAATAGGGTCTGCGCGTGGCGAGCCACGGGACAGAAACCGTTGGAATGTTTACTGTCGCGTGTCGCCACGAATATTTCTTTTAAGGAGAGCTATAGAATTACTCCATACCTTTGTTAGGCAAAGCGTTCATACCGTGAACGCGGCTACGTTCGACGACTGACTGTCGCCTCGAGCCCAAGCTCATTATCACAACTCTCGAACAATTACAATCGGATTGAATAACTACAATTGTTCAATTACAGCTATAGTAGACTCTAGGTTACAATGTTGCGGGATTATCCAAAATTCCAAAGGCTCCGGTGTTCTTTCATCTCCGACATATATATATATATATATATATATATATATATATATATATGTAATATCGAAAAATAAGGATAGAAATTTTTTTTTGATTACTTACAATTTATTAATATTAAATTGAATATACAGATATAAATTGAACAGAGAACGATATTTATTTAACGGAACTAAATGCAATACTCGTATCTATATCAAATAACTTTACAGTTATTTGATCACTCTCGTCACAACGAATCTAACACACACACTCTCTCTCTCTAACAACTCTATCAATTCTCACGACTCTACTCTTCGACGACTCGTAACCTCTAACGACTCTACTCTTCGACAACTCGAAACCTCTAACGACTCTACTCTTCAACGACTCAATTAGCTCTGCTCTTCGCCAATACAATCCTGCCCGGTCGTGCTCGCTCTTGCTCTCGTCCTCTCACACACACACACTTTTCGGCTCACATACTTTGGCCTCTCGATTCCTTGAAATATGAAACCGTACCTCTGTTTTGACACTGCTTATCCTTTCTCGCGTCGCTGTTACTATTTCTTTTGTAGATTATTAGTAGTAGTTTTAGTTTAGAAAATAGATTATTTATATGTTTATATAGAGACATGCATGTTTCGTAATGTAGTTCTTATTTTATAATCCTTTACCGGAATGTAGGCTAGTTTTAAGTATGTATCTTAGATTATCGATTTGAATCAATAATGTAGAATGCGCATACATTAATAGTAGTTTAGTTTAGAATATAATTTATATATTTATATATAGACATGTAGTATCGTGGACGAAAAGCCTAAGAGATATCGGGCGAACCATGAACAATGTCGGGAGAGCCGAGGCGCCGTCGAGTCCATCAATGTGTCATCGGTCTTTTCAAGTGCATAGTTTCGTAGAAAAGACCTACGTGACCCTGGCTACGAGCGTCTGCAGAACACATGTGCCTAAAAAAAAGACAACAGAATGCGACAACGGCCAGAGAGTCAGTCGAGGAGCAGAGTGCGAGTCGAGGAGCAGAGTGCGAGTCGAGAAACAGAGTTTGCGAGTGGCGTTGCCGAGAGAGTGTTGATTGCATTTTGTGAAAGTCGAGTCGTTATCTAATTATTTAGTTGTGCTGTTTTCTGTACGTTTGGCGTGAATAGTTCAGGTTGAACAACAATCGTCTTTTTCTGTCCGATTAACATCTGTATCATCCATTCCTTGTAAATATATTATATCACGATATTACAGACATGCATGTTTCGTATTGTAGTTCTTATTTTATAATTCTTTACCGGAATGTAGGCTAGTTTCAAGTATGTATCTTAGATTATTTATTTGATAGAATGCGCACACATATATGTCGGAGATGAAAGAACACCGGAGTCTGTAATTGAACAATTGTAGTTATTCAATCCGATTGTAATTGTTCGAGAGTTGTGATAATGAGCTTGGACTCGAGGCGACAGTCAGTCGCCGAACGCAGCCGCGGTCACGGGACGAACGCTTTGCCTAGCAAAGGTATGGAGTAATCCTATAGCTCTCCTTAAAGGAAATATTCGTGGCGACACGCGACAGTAAACATTCCAACGGTTTCTGTCCCGTGCCTCGCCACACGCAGACCCTATTCTTCGAGTAAGATGATTGCCAGATGTCGATGCGTCTCCGCAGTACATGTTCGGCTAGCCCGAGGGCCCGTTATAAATCTTAAGGTTTAGTTAACTAAAGTCCTTCAAACAGACAAACAGTCTTTGTCCCAACTACGGGAAGATAGGGGAGACATATTTTTCAACGAGCGGCGTCTCCCACTCGCAACTTTCCCTCGAAGGCGGCTAGCATCTTTTTCTAACCACCGATATGGAGATTGACCAATTAGCAGCAACGCCAATTTCCCTTACTTTCTGAACGAAGGCTTTTCTCGACGAATCCGATGATCTCGTATCCTTAGACACACCCCATTATAGTTTTCCTCTGTAGCATCATCGGGACGGGAAAGGCATTCTCGTTCGCGATCTCACTGATGAAAGGAGTAACCCTTTACGACCAGTGAATATCACGCATCCGACTTAGATTTTGTGAGTACGTTCATCTATCATCCCGTCGACCGCGGATTCGTTATTGAACCTAGGATCATTGTCATTAGTTTCTCGAGTGCCTAACTACCACGGTTACTTGTCCGGCTGTATAATAATCGTATTTGCACTAGTCAATGTCTTCTCTATTGCATAACGACAACGTGTAACCCAAACGAAGATTCGTTTCACGCCCCTAACCCTAATTCTAATGTCCGCTCCGACATATATATATTTTAAATATGATATCTATTTTATGTTTGTTAAATATATGTATTTTAATTCTATATTTCCTCCTTTTTAATTGATTATATATATATATTTTTACATTTGTAGTTGCGCACATATTTTATTAAAGAAAAGTGTTAACAATATGTTTTCATGATTTATTTCTCGCGCCCGACTTCCATTAATCCTTAATATTCCTGTCGCCGTGACGCGTGTAAATCTAACATGGCTGCTCATAAATGTCATCAGCAAAGTTATAGTAACGGGTCTTTAAATTTTGTTTAATATCGAAGTAATTGTCTGCCGCTCGTTTTCCTTACTCTACCGCAATTAGACATTTACTTATTAATATTGCTTTAAAGTATTGTTCGTGTGAATATACGCATATATATACATTTTATGTTGTGTGTTTGTAATTCTTCGATTGCGTTATTTATTATTTTGAGTAGTTTATTTTATAGAGTATTCGATAATATAAAGCATACGCGCACACATGCATATATATATATACGTATCCATATGCATATTTTCTTGGCGGTGTAGTATTCATACGAAATGAAATGTCGATTATTTATTTATCCTTTACCGGAATGTAGGCTAGTTTTAAGTATGTATCTTAGATTATCGGTTTGATAGAATTCGCACACATATATATATTTCTGACAACGTAACCTTCATTTTCTAATAATAATACGATATTGTATGTTTTATGTATTCGTTAAACTATTAGTTTTCGACATCATGTATACTTATATTTTATAATTCGATAATTTTGTATTTATTGCATAGTGTTGGAAGCACTGCCTCTAATATTCACTAGGTTATTACATGTTCGGCATATATGTTTTATACTTATATGTAACTCTCCAAATTGATTGATTGAAATATATTTATATATATATATATATATATATATATATATATATATATATATTCCTGGCGTTTCAATTATTTCACCCTTTTGTAGTTATTCTTATTTCCTGTTTTATTTAGAATTGTTTGTATTATGTATTTTATTTATTGGTTGGATCTGTTAATCGCCCTCGTTTGTTAATCCTTCCTTTCGTTTCGTGATGCCGCGTGTTCGTTTGTGCATCCAAATCCTTACTCGCGTGTTTTGTATAGAATGGTTTCTTGTTCTTGTTACGGCGCGTACAGAGCGCGGGACGTGACACCCCGCCCCTGGAGTTCAAATTTCCATAGGAAATTTGACTGATGGTATCTCTGAGTTTGCTCAAGGCGAACGCAGGTGTCGTTGGTACTTGAATGACTACCGGTGCTATCGATATCCCTTGAGGTTGTGCTGTTTCATCATCGATATCTCGTCTTCTTTTGAGGTATAGTAGCGGATGGGTGACTGGGCCGTATATTGCTCCACATCCGTAAGTTTCACGTAGCTGGTATCCGTGTGCGGCTATATCTATTATTGTCTTAATTAATTTAAATATTGTGAGTATTCCAAATATTGCTGCACTGACAGTTCCAAATTCCATAAAACCTGTCCATAAACCTGATACGGCAATTTTCGCTATTGTCGTTAATGTGTTTTTGTCCATCATTCCCAGGATGTTTACTGTTCCAGGGACGATTGTTTTTCCTGTTGCTCCTCTGGCCAATGTGTTCAAGACTGCAGATTTTTCTGCCGGGAACATGACGTGGTCCAGTAGTGCATCGAAGTCTTTTGGGTATATATTCTGCTCGTGGCCAATGACGATGGTGCTGAGTATCGCCACGTTTGGCGCACGTCCGGGTGGAGTTCCTTTACTTGTACTGGAATGCATTTGACTATATGGACCGCTTCTCCTACGATCAAAGCCATGTGTTTTTGGTTGTGGTGTATGCGAATTCATCGGGCGGTAAGTTTGCCAAGCTTAAAGCGTTCTCTATTAGTTTCTTCTGTGTGGTGTATCATGGTATAATGTTGTCGTTTGTCGTTTCGCTTTCGAGTTTATCAGAAATAAGAATAACCTTTTATCA
>NW_022884705.1:0-55139 GCF_011952205.1 Bombus bifarius | reverse complement strand
CTATTTTATTTATCACTTTCTTTATAAATATAGTTGTTAATTATTTACATGCGACAGAATATCCCTTCGGATTACAACGTAAACATCTTTTCATAGACATTCAAGTATTAAAAAGGCTTTATTTTCAATGCTTTTATAAATTGTTATTAGTTATTACTTAATAATAATAATTTTCTTCACTTGTATACTATGTATATGTGTGTACAATATTTAACGTATCAAATTTCTATAAAACAGTAACTTCTGAAACAATAGGCTTGATATTGTAAAGATCAAGCAGAAAACAAATTACAAAAACTAAATAACGTAGAACGTAATGCAATGTAATATACACAATCATAACAATATAAAAATATTGTACATTCCTGAAGTTAAAATAAGATGAAAATAGAGAATATAGAAACTGCGCTCTTTTTTACACGAACGATAGGTTCGCAACAGCTTACCTCGTGCAAGTCGTAAAGGAGAAGACCATGGCGTTCGGTGACGTAAACCATCTTGCGTAACATTTTCTAAAAAAAATCATCGATTATAGATTAAACCTGTTTACTCATTGAAATCTATAACAGCATATCGGAAATTTTTCTCTTTTTGTCTTGCTGAATAAATAATGAATGCAGAGCACATATAAAATATGTTTACACAGATTTCAAATACGCACGCATTCACGGGTTGTGACAGAAAAATCACACGTACTACATATTTTCATGGTGCTACTAAATGTGGGCGAATACTGTCTCCCATGAACCACACACATTTTCCACACAAATTCTGATCACGGTATATTATAATACTCACAAGCATACACATAAAATAAAAAATGCAGACGTGAAACAAAACTACATAAAGATTAAGTATTAATAAAGCATCAACTAAGATATCGTTTTATGGAGTAATATGCAATAATACAGATTAATGTACAGCCGCATGAAAAATTGTATTTGCAGCGTCGCATAGCTCTTTTAACTTTTCTCTTTATTTGATGAACGACTTCCCCACATAGAAATATATTTGTACATTACACTGGATCATTAACTTAACGCAATTACTTGATTCATGCATAAGGAAACCATAATTGTTGAATTACGTAGATTTCTTTAGAAGGTAATATATAACAAAATCCCAATTATAACTAATATGGTATATTATTTACAAGACGTTTCCACTTACTGTCTGTCGGGAATGCCAGTCTATGGTAAATATTGGAACTGAAAGTGTGAAGATCCTGAGACATGGATACAATCAATAAAGAAACGAATAAAAATGGGACCAATGAAGGATTGAATAAGACGAATTCGCTCGAGGAATTCTACGCTGGTAGTGGGATCCTTGTGACTGGAGCAACCGGATTCGTGTGAATAGGTATACTGGAAAAACTGATGCGCGTGTGTCCACGCATCGCTGCCATTTTTATACTAATTCGCCCAAAAACTAACGAAACGATAGAACAACGATTTAAAAAGATCATAGATGATCCCGTTCGTATATAATACTTGTTTCCTCCAATGTTTAAGCCTGTCAGGAGCCAAATTGATTGACTGTCATTTCTGGAATTCTCGTTTTCAGATATACGATAACATTAAAGCGAAACATCCCTCAGTTTTGAGCAAAGTTTACCCCGTGAAAGGTGACGTGAGTCTGCCAGATTTAGGTCTTTCGCGAGAAGATAGAAGTCTGTTGTTAGAGAAAGTAAACATAGTGTTTCACTCCGCGGCCACTGTGAGATTCAACGAACCGTTACACGTGGCTGTTAATGTGAATACAAAAGGCACCGCCCGTGTCATCGAGCTTTGGAGCGAACTAAAGCATCCGATTAGCTTCGTCCACGTCAGCACAGCTTTTAGTAATGCGAATCTACATGAGATTGAGGAAAAAGTTTATACGTAAGAATAAGTTATATGATAACGTTGTTCCACGGTTTACGAATATTATATTTGTAATTATAGCTCGAAGAATATGTTCACTTATTATTAATTTTGCAGCACGAGTTTGAAAGCTTCAGAGGTGATCGATATGTGTGACAAATTCGACGAAAGGTCGATTAATGAAATAGAAAATAGGATTTTAAAAACATATCCAAACACATACACATTCAGTAAGAATTTAGCAGAGCAGGTTGTAGCAAGCAAGTGCAAAGATCTGCCAGTTGCAATAGTGAGGCCAAGCATAGTTGGTGCCTCTTTGGAAGAACCATGTCCTGGTTGGATACACAATATTTCTGCATTAACAGGTATTTTTATAAATATTTCTCAATGATAATTGTTCAATACTCGTCATATTTCGGAAAAGTATAGTTAATCTATTGTTAATCTAAAATGAGAGGATTTCCACCAGATCATACTTATTATAGTTCATGTTTGTTGTTGTTCACAATTATGAGAATTCAATCCAATCTATTTAGTGCTACATTTCTGATAATCGAAAATCACAAATAATTTCTAAACCAATTTAATGTTACCAGGTGTCATTCTGCTAGTAAGTAAAGGATGTGCAACAGCGATACGAGGTAGGAGAGATGCAAGATTGGATGTAGTGCCTGTCGATTTCGTAGTCGACACGATAATATGTACTGCATGGCATGTCACGCTACATCCTGATCATGAAGTTAAAGTTTACAACTGCACCAGCAACGCATACCCTTTTAAGTAATATTTCTTACGAATATATTTTAACTAATGTAATTCGATTGTTACAGTATTCCAAAAAAATTCAGTTTATTTAAGTAATGTAGACAATGCGCAAACAAACATAGAAAATAAAAGTCCATTTGTGATCAGAATACGATAATTTAGGAAGATAGTGATGTAATGTAATACTTATTTAATTGCATAATATTTCCTGAGATACTCGGATAGTAATAAACTTTACTTTAAGCGTAATTCGATTGATTGTACAAATGTAATTATTTCAATTCGCAAGATGGGGTCAGATGAAAGATGCCGTGGTGAAATGTGGCATAGAAACTCCGATGAACGATACGCTATGGTACCCGGGTTGTTCAATAATAACTAATAGATATATTTACAACGTTCTGAGTGTAATTCCGTATATTTTGCCTGCGTTCATCATAGATATCTTTTTAAGACTCCGAGGTAGTAAACCAATGTGAGTAAACCTATCGATCCTTGAATAACGAGGACAATCTTTCTGGGACAATCTTTGTGTTCATCTACAATAATAATTAAAAATAATATTTTAGAATGATGAAACTTCTAAAAAATGGCAACAAACTGTTCACATCGGTAGTGCATTTCACCTTGAACGAATGGACTTTTCAACAGGATAACTGTTCCGACTTGGCCAAGAAGGTGAAAATGTTGAATGACAGCGATATGGTCAAACTAGATTTACGGGATATGAATTGGGAGAAGTATGTTGCAACTTACCTAATGGGAATTAGGAAATTTATTCTAAAACAAGAGTTTAAGTCAACAGCCCGACAACGATTATCAAGGTGCGTATAAAAGTATCTTCGTATAAAAGAATAGGAACTTTTATAAATACATATATTTTCGGTTATTTCAGGTTGTACTGGGTACATCAGATCACCAAAACATCCGGTATAATAATTTTGCTAAGGATAATACTATGTTTAGTGTACTGACTATTTTACTGTTTTCTCTTCGAACCAAGAACAATATAAATAGAATTTTATAAATGAGAGATTCATCATTCCTTTCATTTTGTCTTTCCACTCGTTTCATTTCTAAATAAATTCATTTATGACATTGCTTAATAAGGATGTATGTATTTATATACACACGGTTTCTGATTTATCATACATGACAACACCTTTACTCCTCGATGTTTCTAGTACAATAACATCTGCGAACGTTAATACATCACCTTTAAGTGTTTGTTTAAAGATGATTTCTACATAAAAATTCTGCGGCGTGTCTTTACGTTATGCTAAACAACAAAATGATTATATAGAGAAAAATAGTAATATTTACTACTGTTACGACCGATCGCGGAGAGACGCGGTCGCGAGGAAAACGCGTCAGCGAGAGGCGTAAATTCTCGCTACGATTCGGTGAATCGACGCCGCGAAGTAGTCGTTCCCCTGTTTCGGTTAGGATAACAGAGGTGGTTGATTGAATATGACACAGTAGTAAGTTATATTTCACCGTTTATTCCACAACTTATAACGAGGATAGTTACACTGGTGCGTATGTACGAGATTGGTGAATAACCCGCTCGAAGGATGTTGATCGTTCGAAGGATGCGAAAACAGTAAAGTCTTGGGAGACGATGATGTGTCGGAGGAAAACTAAGGATGGGTGTGTCTAGCGCACGGGACCATCGGATTTGTTGGTGCCGATGTTATTTAGGAGAGTGAGGGAATAGGCTTCGTTTTTAATTGGTTAAACGAAGGGTCTTAACCGCCCTCGAGAGAAAGTGGTTAGTGGGAGGAAAGTTGCAGCGTGCGTGAGAAAAACCAGCTTTCCCTTGTCCAGCCGTGGTAGACATTAGTGTTTAGAAATTCTTCGGAACCAGATATTTGTTTTGTTTCAAGGACCTTTTCTAGGAAATCTATGAGATTGATGGACGGTGTTTAAAACTATGGAGGATACGCTGCGAGTACCCGAAGACATCTGGTTGCCACATTGCCCGGTGCGTGGCCTCGGCCATGTGGCGTGTTACGCGACGTAACAACTACTAATAATTTCTATATTAAATCAGTTCACTGAAAATAAATATTTTTCCGTATAATGATTAAAATTTCTTTCTTTTTCCATCAAACAAAAGTTAAGAGATAATTATACTATAACAACAATAATTCATCATTGAAAATTCCTTTGAGATTTAAAAAATGATGATAGCAAATAAATATCTTTTACAATAAGATAGTTCTAAATGCCCACTTTCGTTTCTGAATTGTTTGTTCACAAACCTTGTAGTTCTTTGAGCAGTCGGCGTTAAAATATATAACACCATCGACGAAATAGGAAACAGACGTGGCAGTGAGAACTGGACAAAATGTTACTTTACATAACAAGTCGCAAATAGTATACGTAGGAATTGATGTTCGGGGCACTCACCTCCAATAACCTTGTCATTCACCTATGTTATCGAGGTTATCATTCATTCATCATGTATTAGCCTTCGCTCGTTGTTCGTTATAAAATTATTAAGAAACTATTTTTGATAGAAAGAACGTGTCTTCTCGACACTGGTTACATATATAAGGGGTCACCATGTGATATATACGTGTTGAATAATAATATTCTTGTATTTATCGTTGTATTCCGACTTCTTCTGTCGAGATTCTTCTTGATATAGTACTTAATAGTACTGCTCACAGTCAGCTTATCACGTAACCAAGTAGTAATTTACATAATTTCTAGGCGAACAGTTTCACGAAATTTCGAAATGCGTTAGCACGAATTCGTTAGCGCGCTTCTTTTATCATTACGAATGTCGAATAACAAAGGGGTGAGAAAAGACAGTTTAATGATTTCTATCTGTTCGACCGCCCGCGGAGAGACGCGTTCGCGAGGAAGTGTGCCAACGGGAGTCGTAAATTCCCGTTACGATTGGATAATCGACGCCACGTAGTGTTCGATCCCCTGTTTCGTTTAGGGTAATAGAAGTGGTTGAACTGATTATAACACTGAAGTAACAGGTTACAATATACACATTATTCCAACAACTTTATAGACATAGACATTTACGCACGGTGCATATGGATATAAGTTAAATAGATGACGGATCTAAGGGTGGAAAAGCATTCAAGGGATGTTCACTTATCTAGAAATGGAAAATCAGTCGATTTGATAATGTGGTGGAGGAAAGCTATTGATGGATGTGTCTAGCGCACGGGACCATTGGTTTGGTGGATTGTAATTTTGGCTAGGAAAGCGAGGGCAATAGTCGTTACTTCTAATTGGATAAGAAAAAGGTTGGTGGACAAGGAAGGGTTCTAGTCTCCCCCAAGAGAAAATTGCTAGCGGGAGACACCGTACGTGAGAAAAACCAAATTTCCCGTACCTTCACGGAGTAAACCATAAATTTAAGTAACACTTGAAGTGAAAAGACACTTGTTTGGTCTGAAGGACCTGAACTATGAAAATGCTAAGATTTATGGTAGGTCCTTAAAATTATTGAGGGTATGCAATAAGAGTGTGTAGACATCTGGCAGACATCTTGCCCGCGGCGTGGGGTCTGGTTCGTGTAGAGAGTCACAGGATGTAACACTATCCTTTTATTTATTATTTTGTAGACTTTCCAAAGTCCGCATGTGTAAATCTAAACATTTTTCTGTAAAACCATTATATTTCTTTCCATATGCGAAAAACCTGCTTTTCGTACCTCCGTACATTTTAGCAATGACATCCAACTTCTCACAAGTTTCAAAGACATACATTTCGTTTTTAATGACCTTCCGGAGCATCCCATGTAAGAAAATGTAAAGTTCGAACGCCCGCGGCGTCGGTGTTCTTCACCTTTGCCTGTAGAAAAGAAATCGTAAATAACTATTATAAATCGTCTGTGGTAAACCGCTATGAATTATAATCATGTAAAATCATAGAACATCATATTCTACGAGAACGTTTACAATTTTTACGGCCATGCATGTGCCACGTCATAAATCTTACGGAGATTTTCGTCTTTCTTTTTTAAATAAGTTTTGATATCTCAAAGGTAGTTCGAAAGTGTTTACTACGTAGGATAAATTTCGCTTAACTTTGTAGAAAATATCAGTATTTTAATTGTAAAGTGTTAAGGATTGTAATTATTCCGCAAAATAAAATAAATTTCACTCTTTGAGGAATAATACAAGAAGAATTGGTTTCTGGAGATTGGAAATGGCTTTTATAGTCTTATAATTGAAAGAGTAGAGTATTCGTTCTAAAAACTTTGTGATTTTAATGGTTCATGTTCAGATGATAAAGGGGTTTTCTCAGGTGCGTAACACATGCTTGATGACTCTATTTATGTAGAATCGACGAAAACAAAGATTATATTATAATTGTCAGTCTTAGTTTACGGGTGCTTCCCTCGACGTCAACTTATCGCGCAGTTCTGCCCGAGCGGCCGAGGTAAATGGGCGTGTGAAACAGTGCTCCGGAGAAAGTGCGGCAAGTGGGAAAGAGAAAACTACGAACGGTTACGCCTATAGCCAAACGGTGGAAACCCGTGTCCTATATCAAGAAGGCTAGCAAACTGTTACGCCGGGCGACTCTCTGCCTGGCCCAGGTCACACACCGCGGGCCAGACGGACACCAGATGTCCGCTCTTCCGTACGGCGTACCCTCAATAGCCTTAAGCATCCGTCATAAACCCGAGTCACTTGCCTGCTAAGGTCCTTCAAACAAACATCTGGTTCCGAGGAATTTCTAAAGACTATTGTCTACCACGGCTGGACAAGGGAAGGTTGGTTTTTCTCACGCACGCTGCAACTTTCCTCACACTAACTACTTTCTCTCGAGGGCGGTTAAGACCCTTCGTTTAACCAATTAAAAACGAAGCCTATTCCCTCACTCTCCTAAATAACATCGGCACCAACAAATCCGATGGTCCCGTGCGCTAGACACACCCATCCCTAGCTTTCCTCCGACACATCATCGTCTCCCAAGACGGTACTGATTTTACATCCTTCGAACGGTCAACATCCTTCGAGCGGGTAGACACACCCGCAGATCAGTCACTCAATCATCTCGTACACACGCACCAGTGTAACTATCCTCGTTATAAGTTGTGGAATAAGCGGTGAAATATAACTTACTACTGTGTCATATTCAATCAACCACCTCTGTTATCTTAACCGAAACAGGGGAACGACTACTTCGCGGCGTCGATTCACCGAATCGTAGCGAGAATTTACGCCTCTCGCTGACGCGTTTTCCTCGCGACCGCGTCTCTCCGCGAACGGTCGTAACACAAACCAACTATGGGAAATATTCCACCGATAAGAATTATAAACAAATAAGAACAATATTACATACACAAAACAACAGATACATTAAAAACACGTCAACCAACAAACCAAGGACAGGACTGCTCAGCCACAATAGAAGTTGACATGGAAAACAACAAAGCAACAACTCAACAGGACGAAAGCTGAAAGGTAGCCAGCTATAACAAAAAAAGAAAAATAACAGCCAACCCAGATATGGAACACCAGCGATGGCTGCAAGAATTACCGCTAAGAAACTCCTTCAGCTCGCTAACAGAAGAATTAGACGACGACCCAACAAGCAATACCACAACTCAATCAACACACATTACAAAACCTCCACCAATATTTGTTGAGGCGCAAATAATAGACCCGCTTATCGATCAACTTAACAACATTGTTGGAAAGGATAGTTACAGAATAAAACAAACAAAACTAGAACAAATAAAAATCCAAACAAACACACCAGAAAATTACAGAAAAGTTATAAAAGAATTAAGGGGAAAAAATGCCATATACCACACGTACCAGCTCAAAACGGAAAGGTGCTACAAAGTAGTTATAAGAGGACTGCACCCAAAAATTAACACAAAAAAACTAAGTGACGAATTAGCAAAGATGGGCCACCAAACAAGAACTATAAACAATATTACAAGGTACGATACGAAGCAACCACTACCGCTATTCTTAATAGAATTAGAACCTAAAAATAACAACAAGGAAATTTTCGATATTAAAAAAAATCTTAAACACACTAATCACAGTCGAGCCACCCAGGCAAAAAAAGACACACCACAATGCATGAGGTGTCAACAATATGGACACACTAAAAATTACTGCAACAGGAACCCGGCGTGTGTCAAGTGCGCAGAAAAGCACCTAACAGCGAACTGCCCACACATGGGAAAAATAAACGACGTAAAATGCTACAATTGCGGTGGAAATCACCCAGCGAGTTACAAAGGCTGTCTAGTAAGAAAGCAACTTCAAGGCAAACTTTTTCCGCCGCTTCGTAACAGGACACACAACAATCTCCACACGCAACAGGACAACACAGAACCTACGTCAACACCAAAAACACAGCACGCAAGGAACAATAACCACACTAACATCAACACCGCTAGAAACTGAAGCTACGCGCAAGTAGTCAACCGGTCGTCACCCTTAGACAATCAAGAACAGAACAACCACAGCAACGACACTACAGAAATCAAAGAGTTAATAAAACATTCCATAAAAAACACCGAAATACTCATAAAAATGATAAGCGAACAAAACGAACTCCTCAGACAGCAAACACAGCAGATAACAGTCATGTTACAATTACTTACTAACATGATGAGCAAAAAATAAAAATAGACACGCTTAAAATAGCAGCCTGGAACTCTAACGGGCTACAACAAAGGGCCCTAGAAACTAAAACATTCCTGTATAGCAATAACATCGATACACTACTCGTCTTAGAAACACACCTCACAATAAAAAGCTACATAAAAATACCGCACTACACCATATACGACACCAAGCATCCCTCAGGGAAAGCACACGGAGGGACGGCAGTAGTAATAAAAAACGATATTAAACATCACCTACACAGCCAGGTCAGTAAGGAACATATACAAGCAACTACCGTTACCGTACACACTAACAGCAACCAACTGCAGTTGTCGGCAGTATAGGTACCGCCGCGACACAAAATCACAACGCAAATGTGGGAAGACTACTTCCGACACTTAGGTGACAAGTATATTGCAGCGGAAGACTATAACTCAAAGCACACACTATAGGGATCAAGAATCACCACACCTCGAGGCAGAACCTTGGAAAAATACATTAGAAATAACAACCTCAATATATTATCCACAGGAAGACCGACATACTGGCCGACAGACCTGAGCAAAATACCTGACCTGCCAGAATTTGCAGTTACAAAGGGACTAAACGCAAATAAACTAAACATAGCATCCAGCCTCGAGCTCAGCTCCGACCATACGCCCATAATAATTACATACAGAAACAAACCAATACTTTATAGCAGAACAGAGAAGCTATGCAATAAAACCACCAAATTCAAAGAAACATTCAAACATGCAAACATTCAAAGAAATAATAGAGAGCAAAATCAGCTGCAACATCCCACTGAAAACACCTGAACACATCGATCAAGCAGTAACAACACTCACAGGAACTATCCAAGAAGCAGCAAGGGCAACCACTATACCTGAAACAACCAACAGACAAACAAAAACAGTTCCACTAGACATCCTCGAAATAATTAGAGAAAAAAGAAAAGCGAAAGCAAAATGGCCAAAACACAGAACAAAAGAAAACAAAAAACACCTAAACAAACTCACAAAAGAAACAAAAAACAAAATAAAAGAGCACAAAAACAACGAGTTCACAAAGTTCATCGAGCCACTATCTGCTCACGAGAACTACAACCACAAAACGAATAAAGAAGACAACAAAAATTGTACCAGCAATCAGAAGAGCAGACAACACATGGGCAAGAAGCAACGAAGAGCAAGCTGAAGAATTTTCCAACCACCTGTGCAGCACATTTACCCCACATAAAATCAACAACAGCAACCACAATAGTCATACGGACGAGGATGCGCTAACCACTAGTACACCTACTGACAATCACTACACCATACCCAAAGCAACAGCACAAGAAATCAGAAACATAATTGAGAAAACAAAAAACAATAAAGCACCAGGAATCGACATAATTAACGCAAAATCTTGAAAAACCTTCCGCCAAAAGCGATAAGACAAATCACAATAATAGTAAACGCAATGCTAAGAACACAATACTTTCCAAAAGCCTGGAAACTGGCACAAATCATAATAATACCCAAACCAGGCAAGGACCCACACGAAACCAAGTCCTATCGACCAATCTCACTACTTCCGGTGTTCTCTAAGATACTAGAGAAAATAATCTACGACCGGATAAAACCAAGAATAGAGAAGAATCAACTAATACCGGATCACCAATTCGGATTCAGAAACAAACACTCCACAATAGAACAAACGCACAGACTCGTCAATGAAATCCTACAGGCGCTGGAAACAAAACAATACTGCACGGCACTCTTTGTGGACATCGAAAAAGCATTCGATGAAATAAACCACACTAGCCTACTACAATCAATCAGGAAACAGTTCCCGGGGCAGATATACCAACTAATCAAATCATACCTAAGCAGCAGAAGCTTCATAATAAAAATCAAAAACACACACTCGGAAGCTAAAGAAATCAAGGCAGGAGTTCCGCAAGGAAGCGTCCTAGGACCAATTCTATACACATTATACACGGCCAACATACCAACAACTAACAACAGGAAAATACTGACATTCACGGATGACACAGCTGTACTAGTCAGGCACACTAACCCTGCAACAGCAGTTACACTACTACAAGAACATATCACAAAAATAGAAAAGTGTCTGCAAAACAAACAAATAAAAGCGAACACCAGTAAGTGCAATCACATACCATTTACACTTAGAAAAGGAAAAACACCAGATATCCAACTGAACGGCGCCCGCATAGGGCAAACAAAGCAAATCAAATATTTAGGAATACATTTAGACACACACCTTACATGGAAGCATCACATATAATCAATAATAAACAGTATACGTGAAAAAAAGGAAGCAGATGTACTGCTTAACCAATAGAAAATTTAAATTAAGCATAATGAACAAACTAGGTATATACAAAACAATAATCAAACCAATCTGGACATGCGGAGTGCCACTATGGGGGACGGCAGCAATGAGTCACATAAATAAAGTAGAAACAGAGCAAGCAAGAATTTTAAGGACAATAGCTAAAGCTCCATGGTACGTCAGAAATGAAGACTTACGAAAAGATTTAAAAATTCCAACAGTCAAAGAGGAAATCGCTAGATATGCAAAAAAGTATAAAGAAAGACTTGTAAGACATCCAAACCAGCTGGTTGCTGAAACGAATAAAACCATAATAGTAAGAAGACTGAAGAAGAAGCATCCCACAAACCTCACAATAGAAATAAAATAAACAACTTGGAAGATAGAACCCCGCTGGTGTATCCATCCACATGTTATGTTATTATACCACTAAGCTATAATATTTTACCAAATGTCCTACTGGACAAATTGTAAAATTTAAATAAATAAATAAAAAAAAAGAAAAAAAAGGTCGCGACGAAGCGTATGTGCCGACAGGCCTAATGAGACATCGATATCTCTACGATCTTTCCGCCGAATAGTTGGAAAGCGTGCGTAGTGGAGGTAATGAGAAGCGACAAGAAAGAAACAAAATGGATCAAGAGGATAGTTCAGTTGTGATCGAGAAGCGAGATTGGTCAGTCGAAATCGAGAGTAATACGTAAAAAGTCGGAAACAAGAATCATGAATAAATTATCGCCCGTACAAGTCGCGTGTCGAGACTTATAAGGAAGTCATTAAACGAGTTAATGATATACCGTTAAGCAGTATGCCTAATATTTCTTTGGCACTCTACACGGCCTACTAAATCACCTCATTATATTCAGTTGCCAGAATTATCAGCGAATAACAGTTAAATTGTTGGCATTCTAATAAATATCGGGTCCTTTCTTATATTTCGTTCAGTAATTTTTATTTTCAATGAATTGACGTCATTCCGACCCTCAATAAACCTAAGGACCCACCATAACTTTTCACTTTTCACTTTCCTCTATTCAGCATCCTCTAGTGCTATGTCCACTAACATATTAAATTCAATTATAAGAGCCTTGCTCTAGTGTGCATATCTATCTCATCTTCGTGCGACAAGTTGTTATCTACGATTTATACCTACTCAACAGTGTAACTTAAGTGTTGAAAATATATAACTTATAATTCTGTGAATCACAGTGTTATACTAACTGAATCACTCCTATTATCTTAACGGAAATCAGGGGATCGATCAACTCGTGGTGTCCATTATCATAATCGTAACGGGAATTTACGACTCCCTTTGACATCTCTCCTCGCTATTACGTCTCCCCGCGATTGGTCAAAAATACATATATGTCTAAGAGATCGTTTTTCATTTTCGAAGTAGTTTTAGGTTAGTAAAAGAAAGAAATAAATATTGAAATGCTTGTGCGTTATAGAGATTGCTGATCTCCGTGATGTGTTTATAGAAGCAGTAAGTAAGCAGACGCACCATGCAGATACAACGTTGCCATGGGCATGCGGGTGCAGGCAAGATTCAAAGTAATAGTAGCAGCAATTATTTCTAAATATCTCGGAACCTAAGGCCGAGCGGCGGTTATATGTATAGGAAAATGTTGCTCGGAATGTTGAGTTTTATAATAAATTTAAATATCAGCAAATTCGGCCGTGCAGCCTTGCTTCTGAACATTTACAGAGTATCATTAAAAAGCTGCAAATTTTTCTAATTTGTTTGCGTAAGCAACGCCATACGTCATTCTTCATTTTATAATCCATTATTTGTTATATATTCCATTTTCGTTCCTATAGTTCAACAATATTAGAAAAATGTTTTCAGCTGGAGAACGATTTCCGTACGTTACTTTACTACATACAGTATGATAATTATGCTATAAAATGTCGTTACGTATACCAACTTATACTTACAAATACAGGATAAATTATTCTGTTCTAGACTCTGTTTTGTTTTTTACTTCCTCATTAATATATGAATGACAATAACGAAAAAATTTAATACGTATATTTATATCTTTAACCTCCACATACACATATCATGTAGCTAATGTTAGAAAAGGTATAACATTTATGACGTAGAAGTGCAGTAGTATTAGGCGTGTAGAAATATGAGAACTAATTAAGTTTGTGCTGCAGTAGAATTAGATTCTATGTTTATTAAGTGAATACACATATTTAAAGAGATATTGCATCCTGCAACCGTACGCATCAAACAAATCGCAAACATTTTTTAATTTATTTGCGTAGGCGAGAAATGCCATCGGCAAGGGGTAATGAAAACAAGCTATGTTCTTTATATCGTATATTATTTTGTATATTCGACCGTGGTTCTTTAGAAGGTAACAAATTTCTGCGTAGATGTGGCAATTGATCCAAGTGAGCACCATGTGAGCAGTATATTGAATATACAGGACATTCAAATAGTGTTGGAGTTCGAACTGAATAATGTAGTATAGACTGCGTGAAAACCGGGAACGGGGAAAGTGGACTAGGAAAAAGAGTGTGATCAGAGTGTGCTGCGAATTCTCAACTAATTGGCGATCAGTCAGGTTGCAACTGATCTGTTGCTATCGCGAACCTTGAACGAGATTAACGCTCAAGGTGGAGGTAAATTAAAGATTCCGAGTAATAGTATGTTTAGTTTAATTATATGCATTCTTTAGTATACACGAAGAAAGTCACTAGCAAGTTAAGATACAAAAGAATGAAGATGTTTATTTAATACGGTTTAGTATAACACAGAGTTTATGACGCTTTGATGAGGACTATTTTAAGACTGCCTCAAGGAGGTTCGCCTGGTCCTTATATATTAACTCTCGCGCCCCGGCTTTTCCTTGTCACCATAGATTGTATGGAATGGGGATCTGTTCCTTTCAATCTTGTAATTGTGTAACCTCGTGGACGCATATTCTCTGATGATGCTGATTGATACCTGATGTTTATTTTTGAGCGGATCCTTCGGGCACTTAGGGTGCTTATTATCCTCTTGGTGAGGTCCGCATCGTAAGGTTTACAACTTGGGAGGTAGGAAATTCGGACTTTTCCAAAAAAGGCAGTTGTGCTGTCCATGTTATAAAGGGACGGAACGCTCCGAATCCCGTACATATACCACTGCCAAGATTAACGATTTTCCTTGCACGACGTGGTAATAGAAGGATGTAATATCTTTCCAAGATGCTTGGAATAAATGTCGCATTCCTAATCGGGATAGACGCCATATTGATTCAATAAGGGCTAAAGGCGAATTTAAGCTGTTTCACACTGAAAGGGCACTGTTGATGATTCCTCTACGGTAAAAATGAAGGATGAAGGCAGGTGTATTTACACCATTTCGATACGACATTTTCACGGAATCGGTCGATAACGTCATTGCGTTCCGATCATCTCTGTGTTCACGCGTCGTTTGAGTAACAGTCTCGCCGATCTTTGTGATAAAAAAAAACGAAATGTTAGAGCTCCTGTGTAACACCAAGCACTCAGTTGATCAGTGTGAGGACCTCATCGTGTATATCGTTGCGCGTAAATCCGATCGGCAAACTCGCGCGGACCACAAGATCTCACTGGGCGTTTTCTTGGCGCAAATCACTTACTTCACAATCGAATCGTTCCGCGCGGCTCCCGTGCATGCTCTCAAATTGGCGGAAGTGCTGAGTTCTGTGTTAGCGATCGAGACGACCATAATTAGATCACGGTGCGTGTACCAACTTTGATTAAACATTGTTTATATGCTTTATCATATATTAATTACTTATGGAAACATAAATCCTCCCTACTCGAAAATTTAATGAGACGTTTTCCGATATGCTGTTATGGATTTTAATCCGTAAGCAGTTTTAATGTCTAATCTATGATTTTTCTTACGAAACATCGCGCAAGATGGTTTACGTTCTCGAATGCCATAATCATCTTCCCTACGACTTTTACGAGGTAAGCTGCTGACCTACTTTTGTTCGTATAAGCAACAAAGCGCAATTTTTTAGTTCCCGAGTTTCATCTTATTTTAGCATTAAGAATCTGTATCGAAACTTATGTACGTTATCAGACGAGTATCGATATTTTCGTGGTGATTCAAGTACTGTAATTGTTTAGTATGGATTAGAAAAGAACCAATAACGATAACTGATACCTTTGCATTTGATATGTGGCTCATGAAAGTATTCGAACGCTTACATATGCAAACTTGAATGCCCGAAATAATGTATATTAAAGTAATTTTCTTAGACAGGCAGATGTCAAAAGGAAGATGGAATTCTTAAGATTATGTCAGTAAAATTTGAAAAGGATTCAACAACGTAGGTGGGAGTATGATACATTTATTAGAAACACGCATTGTAAGTGACTTACAAAAGTATTTGAACTCTACATATATTATTAAGTTATTTAATATTAATATTTTGTTGAACTACCTTTAGCAGCAATAGTATGTTTTAATCGACGTTCCATATTGCAAACCAATGATTTTGTAAAGCTACACTCAACGGAGTTCCATATTTCTACAATTTTATTTTTCAATACTTGCTTTAAGATTACCTAAAATTTATTTAACCTTTTTCCGATTTCAGCCCATAAATTTTTAATCGGATATATGTCTGGACTTTGAGTAATTAACATGTGTGATGTGTTATGTACGGTCCATTCTCTCACAATTCTAGCAGTATGCTTAGGATCATTATCTTGTTGGAACTGGAAAACTTCCAGTAATCCTAGTTCACGGGCACTTTCTTTGAGGTTATTCTTTGATATATTTTAATACTTATATTTATCAAGTATTCCTGCAATAAATATCAGATTTCCGGTGCCACTGGCAACCATGCAACCCCACACTATGATCGATCCATCTCCGTGTTTCACTGTTTGATGTAAATGTCGAATTTCTAATTCCGTATTTGGTTTTCTGCACACATAATTTTGACCATCTGAGCCAAAAATGTTAAACTTTGACTCGTCCGAAAAGATGACTGTGTCCCAAAATGAGTTATCTTTATTAATATAGGTTTTTGCAAAAGTCAATCTTTTCTTATGATTTACCGCATTAATATGTGCCTTCTTTCGCGGTACTCTGCCATGGATATCATTGTTTCGTAAGATTCGTCGATATAATTCCGGGTGAACTTCTTTATGAAACATCAGCTACCATACTTGCGAGTTGAGGAGCGGATGTAGTAGGATTTTTTTTAATTCGCGAATGATAACTTTCTCCTCTCTTAAAGTCGATTTCTTTCGTCGACCTGATCAAGCTTCGTTTGCAAGTATTTCCTGAATCATTGATTTTTTTACGATTTAATGTATTGTGGACTTACTTCTGTTCACAATTTCGGCAATCTCGTTATATGATATGCCGTCCTCATGTAGTCGGAATATCATTTCTCTTTCACACTTTTGTTTCAGACCTTTTGGTATACATTTTAAATACTATTCTTTTTTTTTTATTTATTTGTTGAAATTACAATCAATTCTCGCGTTGAGAATTTTCAGTAATTTTTCTGGCGTGGCGCAGTGACATGGCTGTTTATTTACAATAAGTTAATACTTATTATAGATAGGTATAATTTATAAGTATTATAAGTAAGTGCATATGCTTAATATGGATAACTAAATGAATCTAACGTTTAGGTCTAGCAGGTAGTGCCTCTTCAGCCTGCGAATCTGGTCCGTCGTATCAAGTAGTAAAGTGATTAGGGGGTTTCGGTGTTTGTTGACTCTTTTGCTATATCTGTCGCTATATTTTGCTATTTCCTCTTTGACTGTGGGTATCTTGAGGTCGCGATGGATGGTTTCGTTGGTAACATACCAAGGTGCGCCTATTAAGGATCTTAGCGTTTTCGATTGGAAGCGTTGAAGTATTTCAATGTTGGAGTTACTTGCTGTTCCCCATAGTTGGATTCCGTAGGTCCAGACAGGTTTTATTACGGTCTTGTAGAGGGTCATTTTATTCTGTATGTTTAGTTTGGAGCGTTGGCCCGTGAGCCAATAGAGTTATTTTAGTTTGTCCTTTCGTTGCTTCGTTTTATCTGAGATGTGTTTCTTCCACGTTGTCTCTTGTCCAGGGTCATGCCCAGGTATCGGACTGAGTCCCTGCTAGGAACTGTTGCATTGTTGATGGCGACCTGGGGGCAGGTTTGTTTTCGGAGCGTGAAGGTGACATGTGAGGATTTCTTTTCGTTAATTTTGAAGCCCCATTTATGAAACCACTTTTCCATGGAGTCGAGACTTCGCTGGAGAGTGGATGAGGCTATTACCGGGTCTGCGTGGGTAGCTAATAGCGCTGTGTCGTCTGCAAATGTCGCTATTGTTATCTCGCTTGATATAGGTATGTCGGCAGTGTAGATGGAGTACAGTAGGGGTCCGAGGACACTACCTTGGTGTATGCCGGATTCTATTGGGAATGTTGCGGAAGTGGCGTTTAGGCATTTAACCATGAAATGTCTATTGTTTAGGTAGGATTTTAGGATGGAGTTTAGGGGTGAGGTAGGATCTTTTTAAGCTTGTATAGTAGCCCTTCATGCCATACTTTGTCGAATGCCTGTTGGATGTCTAGGAAAACCGCTGAGCAATATTTTTTCTTTCCGAGTGTTTGGCTGATCGTATGGGTTATGCGGTGGATTTGCTCTACTGTTGAATGTTGTTTTTGGAAGCCGAATTGGTGATCTGGGAGTGTTTTCAAGTTCTCTAGGAGTGGAAGGAGTCGATTCGTGAGCATCTTCTCGAATAGTTTAGACAGGGTAGGTAAAAGACTGATTGGGCGATAGGAGCTGGTTTCGTATATCGGTAGTCGTCGAACGGAAAACCGAACACATGGCCACCAGAAACGACTGGTTTCCCCCAAAAACGAAGTCACCCCGTTCCACGCTGGTGGGAAACTTCCCCATGTCCTTCTTCATTAGCAAGGGTCATAACCAATCAGCATCGCGTATGTTTACCCTCACCTCCTTAACGAAAAGTGTGAGCAACGAATCCGTGTTCTTCACCCTAAGAGCACAACCACACCAAGCTTTCCTCCGGTAAAACACAAGGGCGAAAAGCTCAGTCTCAATCAAGCATCTCGTCAAGCAGGCAACAATCCGAATACAGTGAGTCGACAAATCCATCAATATACGCGATAATCCGTCTAGAGACTCAGGTCGCACTCATTCGTAGTCATCTCATAGCAAATATTCATTTTGTGTTGCACCGAAGTTGTTGGTTTGTGAAAATATATAATAACCTGTTAGCAGCAGCGTTATCTTTCATTTAACTACCCTTATTATCCCAAAAGAAATAAGGGATCGAACGATTCGCAGCGTCGATTAGCAAATCGTAACGGGAATTTACGACTCCCGTTGGCGCGCTTCTCCGAGATCGTGTCTCCCCGCGAACGTGCGAAAACACTTCTATTGCTACGTTCGTTGCTTGGAGGTAGTCTTTCTGGAATGATAGAAGGGCTTAATACTTGTTTTGATTATGATTCCGGTGCCACCGTGGGCCTTTCCGCTGGGGTGTTGGGTATGGTAGAATTTGTAACCATTTATTTTCAGGTAGTTTTTGTCGGTGAAGTGAGTTTCCGATACGAACATTACGTCGATTTGCTGGTGTTTTAGGAAGAGTTCTAGTTCAAGTTTGTGTTGCGCTAGACCGTTGGCGTTCCAAAGAGCTATGCGCCTTGGTTTTATTTTGCGTCGAGGCGTATTAATTTATCCATGATGAGTGTTAGTAGCGATAGCAAATTATTTATTTGCTCTGATTGTTTCTCTATTAGCTTTTCAAGCCTAGAGAAGTTGTCTGTGTTAGGCAAGTTGGGGACACTATTTTGGGAAAGATCCCTTTGGCTATTCGGGTTATTTTGGATGCCTTGTACTGCTTGGGCATAGGAGGTTGAGGTAGTGATGAATTTAGTAGGACTGGGTGTTTGGTTGGTTACTTCTTTTGCTCTGAGTTTAGGGTACCTGTTTGTGTACAGGGTTTTGTAGGCTGAGCAGCCTTTATAGTTGACAGGATGGTCACCTTGACAGTGGATGCATTTCGCTGGGGTTTCCGGTGATTTAGCGCACTGGTCAGTGGAGTGAGTGCCTGCACAACGCAGCGGAAGGTATGGTTGCAGTATTTCTGCGTATGACCGTACCTTTGGCACCTTTTGCATTGCACTATTTCTTTTTTCATAAGCGGTGGTTCGAATTTTACTATTGCGTTCATTAGGCGACTGATATTGTAGATTTCCTTATTGTTAGGCTTTTGTTTTATATCTATGAAAAATAAGGATAACGGGTCTTTCGAGACTCTATGCCTTATATTACTTACGTTGATGACTTCGTGGCCGAGATTTGAGAGTTCGTATTTGAGTTCGTCTATGTCTGCTGAGTGGTGGATGTTTTGTAGGATCACCCGGAAAGGCCTTTCCTGTTTGAGTTGGTAGGTGTGGAAGTTGGCGTTCAGGGTCCTAAGTATCTTGGTGAGTTTTCTGTAAGCTTCTGGGTTCCTCGGCAGTATTTTTATTTTATTCTTATTTATCTTTAAGTTGTAGTCCTCCTTGGAGATATCTCTCTCTAAGACTTGATCATTGTTTGTATGTCGATGACGTCATCCACAAATATTGGTGGGGGAGGGGGATTCTCTGTGCTTGTGGGTTTGGCGGCGGGTCTGCGATTTCCATGGCGTCGTTCGTGGATTGCTATACGGCGAACCTGTTGTGGGTGTTTATTTGTATCGTTGATTGTTCGTTCCGGGTGTCGTTCATGTCTGGTTTTGATGTTTCTATTTTCCGTTTCTTTGTAATATTAGCGTCGTTGGTGCGGAGAGTTCTGCTACACTTCTGCCACGGAGGAGGTAGCGCGGGGTAGTTGCGAGTCTGCTCCGGAGAGCCTGATCGCGATTGCTGGGCCATCATCGAGCCAGTTAATTCAAAATGAATAACTAGTCGTGAAGCTATGAGGCTAGTATTCGGGTTCGGGTTAGGTGCGTGGAATTGTCTTCTCCCTAAAGGGTAGAAAACACTTGGCTGTGTTCACTTTCGACGGTTGGGCGACACGTGTTGTTTTCGGACAACACTGGGCACTAGAGACACGTCTGCACGCTTCGGCACTCCACAGCGAACTGTAAATATTATTGTGCTCATTTTTACGTTACTGTTACTGAAACGATATCCTAACATTAAGTGAACCTATCAATATTTTCATTTAGTAAATATTTTTACATTCGGTGCAAAGAAAGATGAAAAACTATCATTTTATTACAGCGTTCGAATATATTTGTAAGACACTTATCATGAATGTTTCTAATAAATGTATCATAACTCTTGTCTATATTATTGAATCGCTTCAAAATTTTGTTGATATAATATTGAGACTTTCCCGTCACTATAGATAGCAAATTGTTATAACAAATTAATTTAGTACACCTCATTTTGTTAATTGAAATTTGTAAATGGAAGCGTTCGAATACTTTCGCGAGCCACTATATATCGATAAGAGATTGAAATTTGTAGATAGATATCGATAGCATCGATGCAGTATCGGTCACATCGTTAAATATGTGTTATAGAAATACGAACTGGTGGTTCGAATACGCATTCATAATATACGTTTACAAATATATTAAATATTTATCAGTGTCTTTTCATCCAAAGTTGAGTCGTCACTAAGATCTTAATGTGAATTGAATTCAATAGTGATGAATCTATATCGTTCTCTAATAACTGTTTTCAATAAAGTTGTCACGACCAGTACACTTCAAAACCGATGGGCTGAAGACGGAGACCCACCAGATGGCAAAGGAGTCCACGCGACAGCAGGAGGTCCAGAATCCAGACCCGACAGACCATCCCTACTTCATAAGATAACCACTTGTGTGGGTATGCGACCAAGTTGTAAGAGCTCCGGTCTTGGAAAGTCACTGCTGGAGCTCGGAACTAAACTGTCATTAGTGTAATCAAGGTGTTAGTAAATAAAATCTCTTTTTCTTATTTTCATCTTCGATTTTTTACGTGACAGCATCAGCGTGATGCCATCGCTTATCTGCTGTTTCTATAAACACATCATAGCTGGCGTGAAATGATCTACAGAACGGATGAACTCGTGAAAAAGCGGAGAAGTTTGTCAAAACACGTAACGACGAAAATGGCACTCAATGTCGCAGGCTAATGGCCTCGCGCGTTTAGCGGTTCCATTCTGCAGAGCGGCAGGCGAGGCACTCGCCAACATTAAGTGCCATTACCGTTGTCACGCGCTCAGAAGCAGTAACAGGGTAGACAAGAACTCCTGCATGCCACACCTATCGAAATAATAACCAGATAGTAACGGAATACTATAAAAACCCTACCAAATTAGCGCTCGATACCTCTTTTGTTATAACACTCTGAACCGACACTCTGTTGGATTCGTACAATAAATTTTACTACCATATCTAAAGTACAAATTCCTTTTTACCTCATTTGTGAAACGTTTGAACTACGCCGCGAGGAGACACCGGCGATCTGTCAATTTCATGATTTCTTGTGTCTCCAAAGTGACCGTTTTGTCATACCGTCTAGCATTTACATTGAAAACAAAACATGATTTTCCAGCTTTTTCGATGTTTGCTTAGCAAAGGTGTCTGTTCTATCGCGTACTGGTGTTATATATTCTCAGTGTTATATTTTCTACACCTTTAATTTTTGAAATAAATTGGCAAATCTAACCAAAAAGCGTTCTAATCGTCCTTAAATCATTATCTATACACATTTAAATATTTATTATCAATAACAATATATATCATTTTATTCAAGAGAGTCCACAGAATTTTTTGTCCAAAATGCAACTTGATCGCTGCTACTATAATAGCACAAAATATCTGCGAAGTTAAGAATTTGAATTTTTCTCACATTTTTTCTCAAAATTGAGTTATTCAAATTCTGCGAGTTCAGCAAAAAAATGGTTTTTAGATTCGTATTTAGCTCAGAAACATGCATAAGACTCAGTTATTGAAGATTGTAAAACTAGATACGTGTTCAACAGTGTATTCATATTGAATTTAGATTATTCTTTCAATTCGGCCGTCATTAAAGTCCGATGGCATCAGCCTCCTCAAGGTGCGATGTCCGGATTGATCAGTATTATTATTTTTCAGGAACAGGGTTCGGCTTTATGTAGTTTTTAACACCCACCAATATGTGTAAGACTTGTGCGTTCAAAAGATTTTTTTACATTTTTCAGCTAGTTTTGGGTTAGTAAAAAAAGGAAAAAAAACGAAGTCAGTATTAAACAGTTCGCCCGTTATAGAGATAGTTCGCAGGTCGCAGCTATGTGTTATACACACACAACAACAGTAGATGAGTGGTCACACCATGCTGACGCATGCGTTGTCTTATAGGCCAGATTTAATATTGTAGTAATGGCAATTTTCTATAAATGTTTCGGAAACTTAGTGAGTTTACCACTCATATATATAGGAAAAATATTGAGTTTCACAACATACTTAACTTTCCTAAAATCAGGAGGGCAGCCCGTTTTATCCACAATCATTAAGATTAAATATAAAGTATGATATAACAAAATCCTTAATTAATTACCTATTTAAGCACAAAATATTGAGAATAATTCTTAAATTCAGTAACTTATAGAAACCTCTCAATTATATTAGAATATTCCGCTATTTGATCTTTAAATTCTAAAGGAAAAATACATGAACATTGAATCATGGATGACAAATAGCACGGCAATTATTCTCTTCTTTCGTGTGCAGCAACGAGTCTCTTTAAGTGACGTGGTGGTATAAGAGCAACGAAAGTTCTTGGTAAATTGTTTCTTAATATTCTAGGAGTATGAATTAAATCTATCTTGTGATCATTTAACATAGAGTATTAATGCAAAAATCATTAGCCCCAATCATCAACGAGATCAACCGGAAAACATAAAAACGTATATTCTATTGTATAAACGATTAAACAATAAATGAAATTATAAATTTTGTCAAAAAGGAAAGAATTTGTACAATTTCATACTTGCATCCAATCATTTTTAATTGTAGTTATAATTTTTAATTACATTTGAAGTGTGTTTTTAGTAAATAAATGGTAATGTAATCAACACTTAAAAATAGTTCACCAGAACGGCAGCGAAATACTTCTCGAATTATAATGCCAATAATTTCATTATGACATTCATTCCTTATTAATGAACATATAAAGGCCTTCGGTAATTTTTATTTTAATATTTGAACATAAATGGTAAACAATTTAGATTTTATGTGAATTTATTTTCTATTAATCTTTTGTTAATTTCAATGAATATATGCATATTAGAACACCACCTCCCATACAGTGTTATTATGTGAAATTAAATATGTATTATATATAATATGTCGGAGAAGGAAGGACAGCGGGATTTCCCGTCTGGAATGTTGGGAAAACCCCCAATACCCTAGTACAGACTTTTACTATAGTTACATTTAAGCAATAAAAAAAATAAGAAATAGTTTTAATGTTCCAACCTGGTTTTATGACGATAGGTTCGGGTTTAAGGTGACATAGCGGGTCACTAGACGTAGCTACGGTCACGGGAGGGACGTGTACCTGACAGAGGTATGGAATGATTATATGGCTCTCCTTAAAAACAAAGATTGACCCGAGAAGTGGGGACAGGAGTATATAAGGGCAGTTTCATTTGGATTACGAGTTAGTTAGTTAGTTAGTTGTTGGATGAATTGCTGATTGAGTTATCGAGAAAGTTATTCGAACCGTGTATTATGTTCGTACTCGTCATCGATTAATTGTCTGAACTGTAACCAATTCCATTATTGTAATAAACTACACCTGTGTTATACTACATTAATGGCTGCGTCCCGTGAAGAATCATCTGACGCCCGCAACCTTGCTCCCAGCGTTACTCCGACATATATAATAACTTTGTTTGTTAATTACGAACATACGAATTTTCCAATGTTTGTTTATATCTCTCCTCGGCGCATCCTTTATTTTATTGACCAGATATGTCGTCATGAAAGTCATATCTTTAGATACAACTCCACTTTCGGCGACGTTTAACTGCGCAGCTGAATCAGTACTTATAGCGTCCCCAAGCGAATAACCTACTAATTTAGGATTGAATTCCTGTATATAGGAAAATTCATCTATGAAAGAAGTACTTGCATTCATAGCAATAACACAAATCAAAACAATGTAGATATAAGAAATGTAGAACCTTTAAGAACATTAGGGAGAGTCAGACACTGTCGCCAAGTTCCTTGACTTGCCTTCTATGCCTCTATTTTCAATGTTCATGTATAAATATAACGTATAAATTGAAGTAGCTCCGGGGCCGATTGTTAAAGAATCATCCATTGCGGCAATGACATCTATGTCTCCGGGTATTAAACGATGAACCGACTCGGGAACTTTCGAACACCTTCCGCCTAAACAAATTAAAATAAAGACATTAGAATACACACGAACTTCGAAAGATAAGCATCAATTTTACTATTCTTCAACTACAGTTGGGTGAGGAGCTTGTAGTATTACATATCTATCTTCAAAAGTGATATTAATAAAACAAGAATATGAATGGACTGGAAATCACTTTGAAATTCTTGTAGTCACTACAAACCATAAAGAACAGCGTTCTTCACTGAAATTTCCTGCTACAGAAATTTACGGATTATTTCCTAAGATAAATTATACATATTATTAGAAATAAAAGAAATCTGTGATTTAAATTGAATAATAATTTGAATGAATAAATACGACAATATATTTACATATATTTATATATTTACGAGTGATAGCATGAAATATTTGATAACAATAATCATAAATTTGGTTAAATACCTGTTACGTTTTACGGAAAAGGGACGTCTGTTGGAACTTCATCTTGAAATTTATTTTCATGCCATAATTCAGACATCGTTCATCATCATCATTTTTTGTAGCTACAAAATAGTCTTTTTAAAACGTTTTACGAAAATATTTTTGCGGATAATGTTTATGCGAAAATTTCAAAATTCCGATCATGTAATGCAAAAGATATGTGAAAGTCTCATCGTGTTCGAACCGCTCGCATATCAGACAAAACTTCAATCCATGTGAATTAGCGTCAGCGTCAGCGTAATCAGATTTAATATTGTGTAAATTAGAAGGAGAATTGAATGGGTTATGGGTTGAGCCAGAGTAGTGCAATAACACTACCGTGAAATAATTTTCAGTGAACCTATTGATATACAACATGTTGCACTATGTCGTACCTGTTTCTCCGCAACGTACACACTTGATAGCTTCAACGCAACTTCGTACGGTTACAAAGGCAAATAACCCGCGGCTATTGAGTCTTACGTTAATTTCTGAGTGAGACGAAGACTCAGTAAGGACCTCGATAGGACGCTTGAACTAAGTCGATAGCAGGCGAATCGAAATCACTCAACCATGAGATGTCGATGGCATAATGTCAAAGAATAAATAATAGAACATAGGGACATTGTTTAAGGGATCTAGCCACGGTGTGATTGTCAGAGACCGCACACCACTTAACACAAAATTTTGTAGCCTCAAAGAACCAACAAAAATTCGTTTTCTTTTGTCGCATATAAGTGATAGTAACTGTAATTTAACGAGTAGAGAAAATAGAATCTCATGCAACCGTTTATCACACTTAGCCAACGGAATTGGCAGATCTGCCCTCTGTGAAAAACATCGTTTCTTCTTTTCCTTTATTGTTATTATCAGTTATTGTTTACCTGGGATGGTTCCCAATTAATTGCACTACTTTGTCTGCTTTTAAAAAGTACGGTATATAATAAAACATACCAATTTAGTAGTGTTAAAATTAATCCAAAAGTTAAACTATCAGTTATGACTAAATAAAGTTATAATCGAACGGTACCACATTGTAAAAGAATATTAAAATGGATTATAAATTTTTAACTTCACCTTCAAGTCGTGCTATTTATCTTTAGTCATCTTTGATGTTTTTAATTTTACCTATATTTTTTTATACCTTTATTACATACTTTTAATTTGATTTTTTGTATAAAAAATATGTGAAATTGTTAAATAAAATCATTACCGCAAAATATACTTAACCATTTAAATAATTTTTAGACTTCTTTCTTTTTTAAATAGTGAATATTAATCCTCGAATTTGCGCGGAAAATGCGCGGTGGAAACGTATAGCTCGCTCTGGCGCGCACTGTTGGCTAAGTGTTTAGGAAAATTAACGATATGATAACAGACAAATGAAGCCAGTTTCGAGTTTCCACAGTGACTTTTTTATCTTTGTCCGATTATAAAGATAAAGAAATATAAATACTTGCAAGGACTGCTAATTGCTATGCGTATTATCATGGGCCTTGAGAGCACCGCATTCAGTCTAAACTGTTATTATTTGGCGATCGTTACTCGTAAAAGATTTGAAACTATTATGTCACATGATCATAATGTGAGATAAGATATGTACATTGATCTGATACTCCCATCTCAGTTATCTTATTTACATATGTATTTGCATTTACTTCGTCAATAGGATCAAGAAAGTTAATGAATTAATATAGGCAAAGCTTGAGCAACATGATTTACATAATATATACCTGTATAACTATATATAACTATATTGTATATACTACCTTTCATTCTTACTATACTTCAAGCATACTATAGAAATTGTATAAAAAGAAGATCTGAATTCTGATTTTTCCCAAGAAAAATATTAAAGACTTTTAAATGCGTCGAAAAGAGAAAAATAACTTTTATTGTATTCATAAAAATTCAGTAAAAAGTTTGAAATAGTTTCTATTTTTATACCAGCTCCAGAAAAGAAAAAAGGTACCTCAATATGACAGTATTTTACCTTTTTCTTTATGTATGTCGGCCTGTTTCTTGGAAATGACTTGACCAAACGGAACTTTTGGAATCGTAAAGAGAATGCTCTCCCGTTCGTCCCATTAGAAAAGTGTTTTGCAAGTACGTTTTGTAAATTATTTTTTATTGCAAAAGTTCATTGTTAACTATTGTAATTGTAATTTATTGTTTACAAATTTCATTTATGTGTATTTAGTAATTGCTCTGCAGCTGTTGGATTGATAGCAAAACAGCAACCTGACAGAGTGCTTTGAATATGTGTTACGCCACGAGGCTCACCATAGACCGTGTCTCTTGTAACGTCAACAAATATCTCCAACCGACTCAGAAAACTTGAACCGCCTTGCATACGACTCCAACTCACAAAACAAAGGATTATGATTTCGGCACGTAGGCATACGATAAACGAACATCTAGAAAGGTCTTGATCGAGGGTTCAGTCTTTCGGTAACGGTCTAGTCGTAAACTTGTACTCTACCAGTGCAATTTTAGACTTAGTGCAGAGACAGAACGAAAAATTTCGACAACAATTTAACGTAATAAAAAATGCATTAAGATTAGCCAACGAATAAAATACAAAACGCGTTGACGAAATAGAAATATTAGGTAGAAACCTCTCTCGTGTTAAACTATCACAAATAGACGTAAAATCAAGTGGATTCGGTTCTGTGATGACTAACGATGACATATCAGTATTAAAACACGATACTAATCCATCTCCACCTATGTCACAAAGACCATCAACATACATCCAACCGTCCAATCCAATAACTGCAAACTTTGGAAATCTAAACGCTGAAATTGCATTAAAATGTATTCCGATACTAAACGAAAAAGATGATATAGGTGTAGAAGATTTTATTCGTGAAATAAAAGAAATGAGAATGATGTGTAGCGAACAAACGTTATTATTAGAAATGATCAAAATAGAGAAAATTCTAGGAAAATGGCAATTCGCAATATCCACATTAACGAATTCGAAACTCTGTACGAAGCATTAAGACGTAACGTAGCTACTCAAGCATCAGTAAGAGAACACCAAGATCAATTAAGAGAAAAAGGGAAGGATTAACCGAAAGCGTGCAAAATTATAACATTAGATTTCGACGTGCTTTTAACAAACTTCAATACAGCATTAGCAATGAATATAAAGACGAACTAACTCGACGAGCGATGAACGATCGACTATACGTGCGCTCTGTGACTGACTATGTAAGAGGCCTTCGTTCAAAAATAGGACAAGTGCTATTGGCTAATCCCCCCCCCCCAAACATCATCGACGCAGAAAAAAAGCAATGGACGTGAATGAAAAAAGCAAAGCAAAAGATACTTTCGCGAAAACAACGCCCGCAGACGGATGACACGACAAACAACCGCTCCGCCATTTTATCGTAACCAGAAGTCGCGTCCAGTAGGTAACCGCTTCACGATTACAAGTAACATGAATAACAAAATTCCACCCACACAAAACATTCAACCAAGAATGAATAATTTTACAAAGCTTGAGAACCGACCATTAAACGAAAGTTCTCTCATGTGTAATTCTATGTGTAAGTTATGTGTAATTCTACATGTCGAATCTGCTGTTCCTCGAATTATATCTAAATCAAAACGGTAGTTACCGACTCCAGAAATAAATTGTTTCGATTATTTCGAATTTCGTTCGTTAATTTTTGAAACAAGACAGACGATGTTGTGGAATAGTTGCAGAAACTTGTCGTACCTTTCTACAGCGCGGCATTATTTTGAATATATCAATATGTCGTGTTCCTGATATGTTTACGACAACTGAGTAGAATAAATTTGGAAATTTGTTGTGTCCAATTCAACACAACACTATTTTTAGATTCTAAAGTGCTGTATCCTTGATGTTTTGATTCGTTAATATAACCGTATAGCTACCGTTAACTAGCGTATCAATAGAATTGATAAATAAAATTTCAAAATCAGCTTCGCCGTTATATGCAAGAGTAATAGCACGGAGAGGATTAAAGTTTTCTTGGAAAATATAGTAATTCTCAATATCATCTTGATTGTTGGCAATAATAGTTAATAAATAATATTACTCTAGTAAATGTGGTGCAAGACCGAAATCGCAAAAAAAGTGTTACAATGTTTAGCTTCTCACCTTGCTTATATGTGTTGTCGATCGCACTCTTGGACTATCGTACGAAGATAGTGTAGTTGTTAGATGATTAACTATATTAATCGTTGACGATTGGTTTTATTTTTAATGCTTCGTTTTACTTCCTGACTTCCTTACTCAAAGACTATAGTAAAACAATTCACAGGTTCGCAAAGAGTACTGATCTTCTGAACTTCATATTAACTGTCGACCATTGCTGTACTCAACTTGACTGACTCTTGCTTACTTAATGGCTCAACCCTTAACAAATTTTTAACCGAGTGACTCTTACGGAACTGTGTAACTGAACTGAATAATTGTAGTCTTGATAACTGAAGTCTTGACAAATTTTTAACTCGCTGACTACTGTCTCTAAGTAGCTACACTTACTTACAATAAGACTATCATGGGCTAATTGTTACGTGATTAGTCAATACTAGCACGGAGTTTTGGTACGTGATTATTACTGCGAGCGCTGCATACTTTGGTTCTGCTTGTATCCTTCCAGAAATATTAAGGTTGCAGCTGATGTGGTTTTCCTGGAAGTATTATTTAAGCTTCCCTCTTTCCTTTACTAGCTGTACTCTGCTAAACACGTAGTTACCTTGCTTATACCGGTACTTGATTCTTTGGCGCGTGCTAGTTGTTTGTCGCTGTTGATGCTGTGTGAAAAGGTCATAGCAACTCATCTTTCATTATCTGCCTATTGTATGGTTTATTGTTATGGGGAGAGCGCGTGCAAGGCGGTACATGTCAGTGGACGCCTCGTTGTTTCTTGTTTCTATTTCGACATTCTTATATTTTAAATTTGTTCAATAATAATGTTGTGTCTTGGGTTATTGATTTATTGCGATATTTAAGTATTTGAACGCGTCGTATCTCTTATTTCCTTTAAGATTTCTGTTTTTAATTCCATATACCTAGAGTTGTGGCTCGTGCTAATCGCGAGTTACGGCGTAATACGTCACGGCTCGTGTGGAGCGCGAGACCTCAACGAACGAAATCGAACAAATCATGAGCGCCAGCTTACCTTATACAAGTCGTAGCAAAGGAGATTGTGACATTCGAAGTCGCAATCCATCCTGCGTGATGTTTTCTAAGAAAAATTATCGATTATAGATTAAACTTTTTATTTATTGAAATCTGTAACGCCGTATCACAAATATGAGTCCTTTTGCTTCGATAAATAATTAATAAATAAGAGCACATATAAACATTGATATACAGATTTCACATACGCACCGCAATCGTCCCGTTCGCGGGTGGCCACAGAAAAATCACATACGAATTAAGTATTCTCGACATCATTACACAGCACCCAAAAAGCAAGCTACCGAAACGTCCTGTTTTGCAACCAAGTTTTCAGGATAGAAAAAAACAAACAAAAACAAAATCACATAGAAGCTCCGCTCCCCCAGGAGTTTAAACCTAAAAATCATATTAAACACGAAAAATGTAAAGCGCCGACACATATTATAGCATGGCTACGTCGTACCGTTGCGTATCGGTATTTTTGCCTAAAACATCACTACAAAAATTCACCGTTTATTGTGAACACCAAAAGGTATTTAAAAATCTGTATCTTGGGTTTAATAAACATCTTTAAATAAAAAATAAAATAAATATTCTCGACATCATTCTTCTACGACATCAGGAGGTTCAACTCAACTTTTTCTACTACATTAGGAAAGTCAACTTCTCCTTCTACGACTAGGAGAGTCAACTCAACTGTTTCTACGACATTAGTTCAGTCTACACTCGAGCAACATCGACATATCTACTCGTACTTGATCTCACCTTCTTTTTTTTTTTTTTTTGTTAACGTAGAGGAAATCCGCACGAACACCAGGTCGCTCCTGGGGAAAAGCGGTGTGGTAGTGCCGGACTCCAACCGACTAAAATCTCCACGATGACCGTCCCGGCTGCGATCGAGAGGGGCCCGGGAACCGGTGTGAGCGATACACCGCCCCCCCCCCCTCGCCCATCATACCGGATGCCCTACCGGACTGCTTTGCGGCCCGGGGGCGCTGAGCTGCCAGCGCCTAAGACTTGATCTCACCTACAGATCAGTCTCTCTATTAGGTCTTCATCCGTCAAACAATCGTCTACGACATTTATATCACACGTAACGGCGTAACTCTTCATTGTATTAAGTTGTTGGAAATATAGAATTTATAACCTGTTAATTGCAGTGTTATATCACATCAATCACTTCTATTATCCCAAAAGAAATAAGAGGATCGATCTGTTCGTAGCGTCGATTCTTATAATCGTAATGGAAATTTACGATTTCCGTTAATGCGCTTTCTCGCGATCGAGTCTCCCCGCGACTGGACAAAAATACACTATTTGATAATTCAGTGGCAACTATTGGGACTAACAGAGTGAAGATTCTGAAACATGGATACAATCAATAAAGAAGCGAATAAAAATAGGATCTATAAAGACTTGAATTAGACAAATACTCTCAAGAAATTCTACACAGGAAGTGGGATTCGTCTGACTGGTGCAACCGACACCGGCGAAATAGGTCTTCTGGAAAAACTGATGGACGCGTGTCCACGCATCGCTGCCATCTTTATACTAACTCGTCTAAAAGCGAACGAAGCGATGAAACGATCTACGAAGCTCATAAATGATCCCGTTCGTAATTATTATCCATGTTCCGTTCAATATTTAAGCTTGTCAGCACTCAAATTGATTAACTCTCATTTCTGGAATTTTCGTTTTCATAATGACGATGACATCAAAGTAAGCACCCCTGAGTTTTGAGTAAAGTTTACCCCGTGAAAGGTGACGCGAGTCCGCCAGATTTATGTCTTTCGCGAGAACATGGAAATCTGCTATTAGAGAATGTAAATATAGTACTCTACGCGGCGGCCACTGTTAGATTCAATGAGCAGTTACATGTGGCTATTAATGTGAATACAAACGGTACTGCTCGTGTCATAGAACTTTGGAACGAACTAAGGCATCCAGTTAGCTTTGCCCACGTTAGCACAGCTTATAGTAGTGCGAATTTACATGAGATCGGGGAAAAAGTTTATACGTAAGAATAAGTTATACGCAGACGTTGTTCTATGGTTTACGACCATAATATTTGTAATTATAGCGTGAAGAATATGTTCACTTATTGTTAATTTTGCAGCACGAGTTTGAAGCCTTCGGAGGTGATCGATATGTGTGACAAATTTGACAAAATGTCTATCAACCAAATAGAAGAAAAAGATTTTAAAAACTTGCCCAAACACATATGCATTCAGTAAGAATGTACATTGTAGCAAGCGAGTGCAAAGATCTGCCAATTGCGATAGTGCGGCCAAGCATAATTGGTGCCTCTTTAGAAGAACCATGCCCTGATTGGCTAGAGAATATTTCTGCAATAACAGGTATTTTCATAAATCTTTTTTAATGATAAATGTTCAACACTCCCCACATTTTAGAAAGTGTAGTTAATCTTTTGATTTTTTTGATGCTAACGTACTGCATAGTATGTCACGCTACATCGTGATCGTGAAGCTAAAGTTTACAATTGCACGAGTAACGCTTGTCCTTTTAAGTAATATTTATTACGAATTTCTTTCAACTAATGTAATTCGATTGTTAGAGTATCTCAAAAGATTCAGATTATTTAAGTGACGTGCACAATGTAAGAGCAAACAAATGTAGAAGATTTCAATATGTTATTAGTTTAGAAAAATAGCGATACAATATAATATTTATTTCAATTCCATAATATTTCTCGAGAAAATTTTATGCTAATAAACCTTGCTTTAAGTATGATTCTAATAAGTGTAATAGTTTAAATGTAGCATAGAAAGCAAAATGGCAAAAACATAGAACACGTAAAAACAAAAAACAAATACAAAACAAATACAAAAACAAAAAAGAAATGAAAAGTAAAATAAAAGATCATAATAATAACAAATTATCAAAATTCATAGTGACACTCTCTGCGTACGAGAATGTCAACTAGTCTCTGTGGAAAACCACGAACAAAATGAAGAAGCCAGTAAAACTAATGCCAGCAATCAGGAAAACAGACAACACATGGACCAATAGCAAGGAAGAACAAGCTGAGGAATTCTACAGTCACCTTTGTAACACATTTTCTCCATACAATATTAACAACAGTAAATCCAAATGTCATTCAGACGAAGATGCGCAAAATACTTGTGGTGGACGGTGAGACATGTTGTTGGTTGAAATAATAACGAGACGTGTTAATTCAATCAACTATATTTATAGATATGTTAAAATGTAGAATACAAAGTTAATAATAACGCGTTGCTCGCTTGATGATATTCGTTATGAGATTGCGCGATACTGCGGTACTGATACTAATTGTTATGCTGATTCTTTAGACTGATTTGTTATACTTTTTCGCTTGACTGACTGTCTCGATGACTCGATACTGATATTCATTTGCACGACTAACTCATGGAGAACATGGTCGTCTATTTATACTGGTCGAGGGGAGGTTGCGGAAGGTTTAAACCTGTCGCCGTTTGGTGATTTCACGTAGCAGCGTTATTGCCTTGTCCAGAGTTTGTTTATTGCATTTTGTGCGCCGTAACTATGTTAATCTTCTGTGGCAAGACAACTACATGAGGTGTTATGCCTTGAGACTTACTATAGGCCGTATTCCTAACCACCGCTCGTGGTACTACAGTGTCGCAGACAGATCGTTTTATAGGGAGGGCGAAATATACACAATGTAGCGACAAGCGCATAGTTGTCATCAAGCAGCGAGTTCTAGAAACATCGATTCGCCTTCGGTCCTTCATTTCATCTACACAAAGAAGGTGACATACGTGATCATAGGCGCGAACGGTGGCGTGACCCGAGCGTAGTGGGGTCGTCGCCCAGAGAAGACAAAGAAAAAATCGAAGGGGCAATCAGTATCATTTGAGGATTCAAACGTAATGCATCGAGAGGTTCAGACGAATAAAATCAAAGTCGCTTATTGAAACGAATATGTCGAGGAATATCATAAAGTCTAGACGAATTCTAATAATAAACTAATTGTATCATCTTTAAATCATTTATAACGTGTTTCTTATAATTTTAAATATTGTTAAAAATAGATGATTATATTAACCCTGTTAATTTAGTGTTGCAATCATTTGAACTACCTCTGTTATCGTAATCGAAACAGGGGAACGACTGATTCGCGGTGTCGATTATCAGAATCGTAGCGTGAATTTATGCCTCTCGCTGAAGCGTCTTCTTCGCGATCGCGTCTCTCCATGAACGGTTGTAACAACTGTTATAAAGACCAAAGAAACCACTGTAAAGAGAGTCGTTGTGCCAAAAGCTAAACACTTGAGAAATTGTAGAGATTTCCTAGTAGTAAGACTCACTTCAACATTCTTTGACGGCTGTCATGAAGAATCTTTCGTAGGGACAAAAAGACACAATGAACAAAGAAGGAAACAGTGCAGGTAGCTATCGTTGAGGTCTAAAGATGCAAGCAGAAGGAAGACCACGTCATGAAAGAGCTAATTATCCTCAGAGATAATGAAAAGTCGTTATATATCTTGGAATCGCCGTTTCCATGGTTGAACCTCGACGCGAAAAGCAGACATCTGTACGTGTGGCTCACGAAGTATCATCATGAACTGGCATTTCGGAGACGTTCCATACAGGAAGCCAAATTTCCGTTGACATCTATGTTTCAACCAACTGGCCAAATTTCAACTAGAGGAACGAAATAAAAGAAATGGTTAGAAAAGATGCTGGGTATTTCGATGTGAATCATCAGAGAGGAGAAGGCGAATCTTGTCTCACAAATTCCAAGATTACAACAGTTGGATGTATGTGATTATGAATATGTTATATGGTTCATGATACCTACGATAGCACGTTTTGTAAAGACAGGGTCTGCGCTCGCAGATATATATTCAAAATACGCAATTGGTTGAAAACGGGTAAAGGTTATTATATCTGAAGTTTACGATTGATTAAAAGATAATTGAAACAGATGTGTACAACCATGTATTTCTGACGAAATATCTTATAAAGAAAAGTGTATAGAATACATTCGTCTATCTCAGTTATCCGCCATTATGTAACAAAAACTAGCAAGGACATTGATGAGGGGGAGGAACGTAAATCTGGAGAGAGGTCTTGTATAAGGGAAAGTTAGTTTTCAAAGTATTCGCTGAACTCCAAAGATCAGACAGCACTCGGAAACACGAACAACGAGCGGCGGCAGACAGGTTCCCTAACCACCACTCTTCACCTATATTATTTACGATTTATTATATGAAATAATATACAGGGTGGTTGGTAACTGATGGTACAAGCGGAAAGGGGGCGATTCTACGCGAAAAAAGAAGTCGAAAATATAGAATAAAAACTTTTCGTTTGAGGCTTTGTTTTCGAGAAAATCGACTTTGAATTTTCGCTCGGTACGCGTGCACTTTACCACGTCTCGTTATAACGGATTTCACTGTAGATCGTTGTCTCGATAGAAAAATTAAAAAAAGAAAGATTAAAAAAGAAAAAATTTTTATTCTATATTTTCGACTTCTTTTTTCGCGTAGAATCATTCCCTTACCGCTTGTACCACCAGTTACCATCCACCCTGTATATAAAAGTTATATATAAAAACATACACAGTATGTAGATATATTGGAATAGGAAGAATTACAAAAGTTTGCAACTACAAATTACAAACATTTTAGAAAATTGTAAAAAGTAGTGAGGTGGATTATAATACATGTCGGTTTATTAAAGAGTCGAGTGATAAAATTGTAATAGTCAATGTATATTAAAATCAATTTCAGTACAAGTACGGAAAGTGTATGCCGGTCGTAATCGTCGCTCGCTCAATGCTACTGTTCAGCTCTACGCTATTCGACTGTATGACTCGCTATAATGATTCGCTATAATGATTGACCTAGAGAGCACATTCGTGTATTTGTATCGACGGTGGTATTGTAAAAAGTTCAAATGTAATTCCGCTTGACGATTACAAATAACGCCGATATTTTTTTGTCCGAAGTTCGTTTATCTTTGAAAGTAGCAAACCAAAACAAAACAACGTTGGTATTCCAAGGCACGAGTTTCGCCCGTTTCAAATCTTCCGTTGAGTCACGTGCCGCTACAGTAGTAAGAATTAAACAGAGATTACCAAATTATTCACTATTTATTTTTCCTTGTCATTTTTTTATTCACGCAGACTCCACATAGTTTCTCATATTTCATCGAGTTCTCCTTCACGCTGCTTACAGGGATTTTTCTCATTGAATTTCCATGCAGGTGACCTAATCTGTCGTGCCACGATACAATACTTATGTATGCCTTTGCCTCAATGACCTCAATGTCTTCGTCATATTTCCCAGGCACCTCCTGATCGTTCTCCACGGAGACGTTTGCTATGTCCCTTTCAGATGGTATTATCTCTAGGTAGTACACATTGTCTCCTACCCTTGAGTTGAATATAACTTCCCCATCATCATGTGTTCCAACAGCCGCATTCCTCGTACACACTGTGGCGACACCCTTCATTGCCAGTTGCCTGATCGAGATTGGATTCACATGTAATTCAGGCACCCATAGAGCGTCCGACAAGGATAGGGTCCAACCGCCACAGGCCTCAGTCATCTTCACAACGATCGCTCCCTTTCTCTTAACCTCCAGATATCCCTTACCAATCCTTACCTGTCTGATTGCAGGCGCGAAGTCCACGAACCGATGCCCGTCCGGAGTCATGTGATTCGAGGCACCCGAGTCAAGGTAACTGATCCTATCTCTTTCCATGAGGCTGATGGACGATGGCTGATGGCTGAGGCTGATGGCTAACGTAGAGAAAAGATCCTTGGACCTCGATTTGTCTTCTGATTCTCTCTCCTTTTTGCTGTCTTCTTCTTGTCTCCTTTTCTCTTGAGGTGGTATGGTGATAGGTGCGTAAGGAACTACTCTTGGTGTTTTTAACGAACAATAGTTTATTTAGAACTAATCAACAATCAGAGTTAACAATTAACAATTAACAATTATACTTAACAGACAACTGGTAACAACTAACAAATAACGATAGACACCGAGAGATCATTCGACGCGTTGCTATGCAAATAGTACCGAGGAGTTACACATTTAATGGCGCAAGACAGACTGACTCTGCTTTTGCTTCGGATCGCGCAGATTCTTCCCTTCGTAGCCCATCGATATCCCCCACTAGCGTGCATTCATTAGATGTGCCGCCAGTGCTGGCACGTGTATGCTCTGCCGAGAATTCGGCGGAAAGAGTGTGAAGATATCGATGGTACATTGGGCACGTCGGTGTTGCGCTTTGGCGGCGTCGCGCTTTGCATCCGGAGCCGTTGAAAAGTTCCGTGGCCCGTGCCGCCACAGTACCCCCTTACCAGTGATAACGCTATATAAATGAAAAATATATAAATGTTACAGGCAAGGGTGCACGTTCGCCGGCTCCTAACGCCTATCCGAGACCCGCCTGAAACCAATCAGGAAATCGAACTCTCCTGCCCGCGCGTGTGGTGTGATGAACTCTTGAGTCCCCTTCGCTTTGTTCGTTGCGGGCACCAGGCGGTATTGTTACATTGCGCTTTTCCGTGCTATGGTGTTCAATATTATCGATAAATAGAAATGCGGGTTTCAATCGGTCTATGGACACTATTACGTTTTTATTATTTATTTTAATAGTGAAGGTCTCTTTTCCTCGCTCTATGACCTGATACGGCCCGTCATAGGGTGGTTGTAAGGGGTCTCCGATGGCGTCGCGACGCAGAAATACATAAGGCGATGTTTCGAGGTCGCGGAACACGAAGGTTCTCTTTTCGCCGTGTCGCGTAATTGGATGAGGCCTGATTTTTCCTATTCGGTCTTTGAGGCGACTTACGAATTCCGAATTGGCCTGTTGTTTAGTCGGTATAAAAAATTCTGCCGGCAATCGCATGCCGGTGCCATAAACCATTTCGGCTGCCGTCGCGTTTAGGTCCTCTTTAATAGCTGTTCGTATGCCGAATAGAACTATCGGCAAGATATCCACCCAGTTGCTCGTATCGTGGCATTTGATTGCTGCTTTTAGTTGTTGGTGCAGGCGCTCTACCATCCCGTTGGATGCGGGGTGATAGGCTGTCGTGCGCAAATGTCTGATGCCGAGCAACCGGCATAGTTCGTTAAATAGGTTCGACTCGAACTGGCGTCCTTGATCGGTCGTTATTTTTAAAGGCACACCGAAACGAGATATCCACGTGGAAAGGAGAGCCGAGCGACGGTTGCCGCCTCCATGTCGGCGATGGGAATGGCTTCGGGCCAACGCGAAAAACGGTCGATACACGTTAGACAATATCGGTAGCCTTTTGAATATGGCATCACGATAATGTCTATGTGTAAGTGTTTGAAACGGCCCGCTAATTCTCCGAATGTTCCGACGGGTGAGGATACGTGCCTGGTGACTTTACATTGTTGACACGGGATACATTGTCGTGTCCAATTTCGGGAGTCCTTATTTATGGACGGCCAGACGAAACGCGTCGTCACCAGGTTTTGAGTGGCACGTATCCCTGGATGGGAAAGTCCATGGAGCGAATTAAATACGTCGCGCCGCAAGGATTTCGGTACGTACGGTCGTACAAAGTCACCCGATACGTCGCAATATATTTCTACGTCGTGATCGGGGAAACGTATTTTCTTTAACCGTAGCGCGGATGTACCGGAGTTGACGATGTTGCTTAGTTCTTTGTCGGCTTCTTGCGCGGCGGCGAGAGCTCGATGGTCCACAGACTTTCCTATCGCTTCGATGCGTGACAGAGCGTCGGCAACGTTATTGTCTAACCCCTTGATATATCTTATGTCGGTGGTGAATTGTCCGATGTAATCTAGTTGCCGGAATTGTCGCGGCGAACACTTATCAGGATCTTGGTTGAACGCATATGTAAGGGGTTTATGATCGGTGAAAATTATAAAATTTCTCCCTTCTATGGCGTATCGAAATCGCTTTACCGCAGTGTACATAGCGAGTAATTCGCGGTCGTACGCGCTGTACTTTCGCTGCGCGGAGTTCAACGGTTTGGTAAGAAAACCTAACGGCTGCCAAGAGTCGTTGACGCGTTGCTGGAGGACCGCTCCTATTGCATAGTCGGATGCGTCTACCGCGAGGCTAACAGGTGCGCCAGGTATCGGATGCGCTAACATCGTGGCGTTACCGAGGGCGCGTTTCGACTCGCGGTAGCTAGCTTCGGATTGCTCTGTCCATTTGATGGGCGCGTTGCCCTTTTTTCCTCCTTTTAATAGGTCGTTTAGGGGTTGAAAAATTTTTGCGGCCCCCGGTATGAAACGTCGGTAGAAATTAATCATACCGAGGTACCTGCGTAGTGCTTTAACGGTCCCGGGGAGCGGTACTTCTACAATAGCGTCGACGCGTTCGGCTAGCGGCTTTATCCCGTCGGCGTTTACGGTGTGTCCCAAGAATGTGATTTCGTTCACACCGAATTCGCACTTTACTGGGTTGATGACTACGCCATACTCGTTTAAGCGTTCAAACAAAATCCGAAGGTGTTCGCGATGCTGTTCTTCGGTTTCGGATGCGATTAAGAAATCGTCTATGTAAGCGAACACGAAGTCTAGACCACGGGTAATTTCGTCAACGAATCTTTGACACGTTTGCGCGGCGTTTCGAAGCCCAAACATCATGTTGGTTGCTTCGAAAAGTCCGAAAGGTGTCGTGATCGCGGTTTTCTTAACGTCTTCTGGTGCGATCGGGATTTGGTGGTAAGCGCGGACAAGGTCGATTTTTGAGTAGACACGCTTACCGTACAGATGTTGCGCGAAATCTTCGATATGTGGTGGGGAGTACCTGTCGGGTATGGTGCGAGCGTTCAACGCACGATAGTCGCCGCATGGTCGTAGACTTCCGTCCTTCTTTGGGACGACATGCAGGGGTGATGCCCATGGACTCTTCGATGGCCGCATCACTCCTTGCTCGATCATTGCTGCAAAATCCGCCTTGACTTGCTTGAGACGATCCGGTGCGAGACGTCGAGGTTTACTGTAGACGGGTGGCCCGGGTGTGGTTTCAATGTGGTGTACCACACTGTGTCGGATTTTCTCTCGTCCGAAGGCCGGTGGACGAGTTAGATCCGGAAACTCCGCCAAAAGTCGATGGTAGACCGATTCGCCGATTACGGTTTTGATGGATATTTCTTCCGTCGTGGCAGCATATCCCCTTGATGATAATTGGGTTGTCGTGTCGAGGAGTGGTTTGTTTCGCGGGTCCACGAGCAACCCATAATGGCTTAAAAAATCTACGCCTATGATAGGCGTTTGAACGTCAGCAATTACGAAGTTCCACTTGAAGGCTCGTCTTAGGGACAGGTTAAGGCCAATCGCAGTGGTACCATACGTTGTGATGCGCGTCCCGTTGGCCGCGAATAGTTCGTACGCGATTTTCTTGACGTGCCTATGGATTTTACTGCGGGGGTATACGCTGATGTCGGCGCCGGTGTCTAAAAGGAAAGAGATCTTCGTTCCCTTGTCCGTAACGAAGATGCGGCAGGATCTCAGGCCGTCGTCGTCTGCCGCGTCTACGGACGGCTGGTCTCGTTTCCCGACTTCCACGTGCATGGGAAACGACAGCTCCTCGCGCGTTCTCCGAACTTTGCAAGATAGAAACACAGACAGTCTTGCCGTGGCCGATCTCGCGAGCGCGAGCGTCGGTGGTATCGCGAACGCGAGCGTGATCGTGATCGTGGTCGACGATGATTAATGATGCTCAACGCGTTCATCTGTGCCTGCAACTGTGATATTCGCTCGCTCAACACGTTGATTGCGGCGGCCATTGGTTCGTATACTCCAGCGTTTTGCGCTGGTGGGTCCATTACTGCCGTTACTCGGGCGGTGCGCTGAAAATCCTCCGTGAATTCTTCAGCGATCAGGTCCGCCTGCCGCAATAACCTTTCTGGGTCCGAATCGTCGACTGCCGCGAGGATACGCCCGATGCGGGCGGGTAATCGGTTCCTTCACAGCGTGAGGGTAAAATCATCGGGCGTGGAGGGGCTGGAGAGTTTTTTTAAATGCTGATAAAACTGGGATGGCTTTCTATCTCCCATCTCCTCGCTTTCCACCAACTTCTTTATCCGGGTCGCGTCCGTATCGGATAATTTGCGAATGAGGGCATGTTTTAATTTCTCGTAGCGTCCGATGTCTGGAGGGTTCGTCATCAGGTCTTCGACGTCCTGGAGCTGTTGATCGTTGAGGCATTTTGCCAGCGTCACGTACTTAATGGTGTCTTCCGTAATTCGCGCTGCCTCGAATTGTCTCTCCAGAAGGGCAAACCATGCCGCCGTGTTCGTGGGCAGCAGTGGAGACATGCTGATCACCTGGCTGGCTATGGTTCCCTGTGTATTATTTTCCATCGTCGCGGTGCACTCAAAATCGGTGGTTAAAAACGATAGCACTATCACGGTCACCTCTTTCACTAAATATCACGTTAAATCACGTCGGTAGTCACCAGTTTGAGGTGGTATGGTGATAGGTGCGTAAGGAACTACTCTTGGTGTTTTTAACGAACAATAGTGTATTTAGAACTAATCAACAATCAGAGTTAACAATTAACAATTAACAATTACACTTAACAGACAACTGGTAACAACTAACAAATAACGATAGACACCGAGAGATCATTCGACGCGTTGCTATGCAAATAGTACCGAGGAGTTACACATTTAATGGCGTAAGACAGACTGACTGCCATTTTGTTTCGGATCGCGCAGATTCTTCCCTTCGTAGCCCATCGATATCCCCCACTAGCGTGCATTCATTAGATGTGCCGCCAGTGCTGGCAAATGTATGCTCTTCCGAGAATTCGGCGGAAAGAGTGTGAAGATATCGATGGTACATTGGGCACGTCGGTGTTGCGCTTTGGCGGCGTCGCGCTTTGCATCCGGAGCCGTTGAAAAGTTCCGTGGCCCGTGCCGCCACACTCTCTTTGGTTTTGCTCCTCCTTATCTCCCTTTCCTTCTTGGAACTGGTACGAAATGCGGCCCCGTTTTCCATATTTGTAGCACTTCTGGTCCTTTGGGTCTCTATGCTTTGGCCTCGCGCCATCTTTGTTCTGTTGAGGCTTGGGCCTCCATTGTTTCCAGGCCGCCATTGCGCTGTTATTCTTAGCCGAGTCCGCAGCCGCATCGATCTTTCTTTCTTCGAGTAGAAGATCGGATTCACGACCCTCGCGGTTAGATCCATATTGATCCTTGTTGCTCTCATGTACGTCGCGTAATTTGGATCCTCCACGAGGTCTGCCAAAAGAAAGCATGCCATAACATGGTCCTCAATTTTTATACCTACACTGGACAACTTATCGCACAGGTCCTGCATCCTTCCGCAGTACGTGGAGATATCCATGCTGGGGTTTTCTCGATAATTCCCAGTTCCCGCATGCATAGAACGATGTCCATTGACGTGGACCTCGGGGCGAACATACCGGAGAATGTACGCACGTGCTTTGTTGTCCATTTTCATGCAGTCTGGTCTCAACCTTTCTGCTGCCATAAATCCTGGTTCTACTGCATCCCAGCAGCCCAGGAAAACTAACGAGGCTTCCGTCATTGTGTTCCAATATTCATAATTGCCCTTTCTCAGGATCGGGTTCATATCCTTGTCCACATCCCTCCATGTCCCATTCCCTCCTGGTCGATCATGGCGTGGTCTCTTCTGGGATAGTCTCAGAATACGCAAAAACTCAAAAATAGTTCTCCTTATTATCGCAGCTTACTGCCGTGGGCCCATAACCTAACAGGTTACCTACAACTGTTAACAACTGTTGTAGGTTTCGGGTTGATAATTAATCGATTAAACACAGATTCGATTTTTCTCTCTATATTTCTCCATCTCGTACATCACGTCTTAACACACAGGATACACTTAGTCAATTAACACGTGGTCGACTTCTATGACAAATGAGCGTCGTTAGCTTGTAGTTACTAGCGGTCATGGTAACTTAACTTTTCTCAACAAAATATAAATTTATTTAGAAATGAGACGAGTGAAAGGACAAAATGAACCGGATTATGAGTCCCTTCTTCATAAAATTGTATTTATATTGTTCTTTGTTAAAAGAGAAAATGTAACGTTTATATAGTCAGTACACAAAATATAATATTATCCATAGTAAAATTATTATACCGGATATTTTGGTGACCTGATGTATCCAGTATAACCTGAAATAACCGAAATTATATGTATTTATATTAGTTCCTATTTTTTTATACTAAGATATTTTTATACGCACCTTGCTAACCGTTGTCGGGCTATTGACTTAAACTCTTGTTTTAGAATAAATTTCCTAATTCCCATCAGGTAAATTGCAACATACTTCTCCCAATCCATATCCCGTAAATCTAGTTTGACCATACCGCTGTCGTTCAACATTTTTACTTTCCTCGCTAAGTCGGAACAGTTATCTCTTTGGAAAGTCCATTCGTGCGTGGTGAAATATGTTACCGATGTGAACAGCTTATGACCATTTTTGAGAAGTTTCATCATTCTGAAATATCATTTTTAATTATTATTATAGATGAAGACAGAGATTATCCCAGAAAAATTGTCATCGTTGTTCGAGGATCGCGAGAATACTCACATTGGTTTACTACATCGGAGTCTTAAAAAGATATCAATGACGAATGCAAGCAAAACATACGGAATTACACTCCGAACATTGTAAATATATCTATTAGCTATCATTGGGCAACCTGGGTACCATAGCGTGTCGTTCAGTGGCGTCTCTATGCTGCATTTCACCATGGTATCTTTCATCTGACCCCATCTTGCGAATTGAAATAATTATATTTGTATATTTGTTGGAATTATACTTAATGCAAAGTTTATTATCATCCGAGTACCTCGGGAAATATTATGGAATTGATATAAATATTATTTTGTATCACTACTTTTCTAAATTGAAGTATTGAGAGCAAAAGTGAATTTTTGTTTTCTACGTTTGTTTGCGAATTGTCTACACTAGTTAAGTAAATTGATTTTTTTGGAATACTGTAACAATCGAATTACATGAGTTGAAAAAGATTCGTAATAAATTTTACTTATAAGGGTTAGCGTTACTCGTGCAGTTGTAAACTTTAACTTCGTGACCACGTTGTAGCGTGACATGCCATGCAGTACATATTATCGTGTCAACTACGAAATCGATAGGCACTACATCCAATTTTGCATCTTTCCTAGCCAGTATTGCTGTTGCACATCCTTTACTGATTAGCAGAAAAATACCTGGTAACATTAAATTGGTTTAGAAATTATTTGTGAGTTTCGGTTATCAGAAATGTAGCACTAAATAGATTGGAATGAATTCTCATAATTGTGAACAACAACAAACTTGAACTATAATAATGATGATCTGGTGGAAATCCATTCATTTTAGATTAACAACAGATTAACTCCACTTTTCCGAAATGTGACGAGTATTGAACAGTTACTATTGAAGAATATCTATGGAAGTACCTGTTGATGCAGAAATATTGTGTATCCAACCAGGACATGGTTCTTCCAAAGATGCACCAACTATGCTTGGCCTCACTATTGCAACTGGCAGATCTTTGCACTTGCTTGCTACAACCTGCTCTGCTAAATTCTTACTGAATGTGTATGTGTTTGGATATGTTTTTAAAATCCTATTTTCTATTTCATTAATCGACCTTTCGTCGAATTTGTCACACATATCGATCACCTCTGAAGCTTTCAAACTCGTGCTGCAAAATTAATAATAAGTGAACATATTCTTCGAGCTATAATTACAAATATAATATTCGTAAACCGTGGAACAACGTTTTCATATAACTTATTCTTACGTATAAACTTTTTCCTCAATCTCATGTAGATTCGCATTACTAAAAGCTGTGCTGACGTGGACGAAGCTGATCGGATGCTTTAGTTCGCTCCAAAGCTCGATGACACGGGCGGTGCCTTTTGTATTCACATTAACAGCCACGTGTAACGGTTCGTTGAATCTTACAGTGGCCGCGGAGTGAAACACTATGTTTACTTTCTCTAACAACAGATTTCTATCTTCTCGCGAAAGACCTAAATCTGGCAGACTCACGTCTCCTTTGACGGGGTAAACTTTGCTCAAAACTGAGGGATGTTTCGCTTTAATGTTATCGTATATCTGAAAACGAGAATTCCAGAAATGACAGTCAATCAATTTGGCTCCTGACAGGCTTAAACATTGAAGGAAACAAGTATTATATACGAACGGGATCATCTATGATCTTTTTAAATCGTTGTTCTATCGTTTCGTTAGTTTTTGGGCGGATTAGTATAAAAATGGCAGCGATGCCTGGACACACGCGCATCAGTTTTTCCAGTAGACCTATTCCCACGAATCCGGTTGCTCCAGTCACAAGGATCCCACTACCAGCATAGAATTCCTCGAGCGAATTCGTCTTATTCAATCCTTCATTGGTTTCTTCATTGGTTTCATTTTCATTCGTTTCTTTATTGATTGTATCCATGTCTCAGGATCTTTACACTTTCAGTTCCAATATTTACCATAGATTGGCATTCCCGACAAACAGTAAGTGGAAACGTTTTGTAAATAATACACCATATTAGTTATAGTTGAGATCTTGTTATATATTACCTTCTAAAGAAATCTACGTAATTCAACAATTATGGTTTTCCTTATGCATGAATCAAATAATTGCGTTAAGTCAACGATGCTTCCAGTGTAATGTACAAATATATTTCTATGTGGGGAAGTCGTTCATCAAATAAAGAGAAAAGTTGAAAGAGCTATGCGACGCAGTAAATATAATTTCTCATGTGGCTGTACATTAATTTGTATTATTGCACACTACTCCATAAAACGATATTTCAATTAATATTTCGAGTCTAAGTTTAAACAATCCTTATGTAGCTTCATTTGACGTCTTTATTTTTTATTTCATGTGTATGCTTGTGAGTATTGTAATATACCGTGATCAGTGATTTGTGTGGAAAATGCGTGTGTTTCATGCGAGACAGTGTTAGCCCACATTTAGTAGCTCCTCGAGTATTCACTTAATGTGTATGTGTTTTTTTCTGTCATCACTCGTGAACGCGTACGTATGTGAAAACTGTATTGACATATTTTCTATTTTCTCTTCATTCATTAATTATTTATGGAGACAAGGAGGCAAATTTCCGATATGTCGTTGCAGATTTCAGTGAGTAGACAGGTATAATATATAATCGATGATTTTTCTTAGAAAACGTCGCGTTCGTGTAAAAAACAAAGCGTAATTATTTTATTCTCCATTTTCATTTCATTTTAGCATGAAGATTCTGTAACGAAACACCCTGAATAAGTAGACCCCCCCCTCCCAATTTTTTCGAGCATCCATTATCCGATTATCCCGATACCGGATCTATCTATTATCTGAACATAACATTTCCTAATAGCGGATACCTCTTCTGTTTGAAATATGTACTGCATATATATTTTATTAGCGTTCATATACAATGTGTTCTAATATATTCTTTCCCTTATTCGGTTCAGTGAATTCTGATTATGAAACTGTAGTATGAAACTAATAGTACTCTAGCTATTGAAACAGAACAAATCAAAAACTCGAAAGTGGTGTAAGTGCAATAGAATTAACAAATATACATAGTGTTGGTAGAAACCACAACAGCAGACGTCAGAAGTACTGATACAATGAACTGGTTTCTCTGTGAAACGGCAAAAGAAATGGTAACGAAGTACCTTGTCATGATGAACCGCGCGTATGCGTATGATGCCCGTAGCTCTTTGCAGTTAATTATGTTGAAGGAATTATGTGACTTAACAGCCAAGAAGATGTAGATTCCATAAATACTTAAGGGAACTGTCAATTAATCTTGATCTTTATTTGAATAAATGAAATTTCATATGAACATGATTGTTCCAATATCCGAATAGTTTTGTCGCCCTGTTAGTTTTGATACCGGAGGCTCTACTGTATTTCAGATTACCTGGTTGAAATTTTATTGTCACAGGAAACTGATGAATGTGATAATGTATATGAGAACAGCGGTCAATGAAATCAACCAGTACACAACATTTTTACATGTTATATGTCATATATTATATCTATATTTTTATTATAATATTCATATATCCTGTAATTTTATTATATACGTATGAATGTATATATTGTTATGTATTATGTCTGTCATTGTGCATATATATATATCTATATTGTTTTGTATGTATGTGTAATATGTTTTTATATTATCATGCTTATGCATGTTATGTTGCATTATGTTCTACGTCATTTAGTTTTGTAATTTGTGTTCTGCTTGATCTTTACAATATCAAGCCTGTTATAGCACAAGTTTTTGTGATATAGAGATTTGATACATTTATGTAGTATCGTGGACGAAAGGCCCAAGAGATATCGGGCGAACCATGAACAATGTCGCGAGAGCCTAGGCGCCGTCGGGTCCATCAATATGTCATCGGTCTTTCCAAGTGCATAGTTTCGTAGAAAAGACCTACGTGAACCTGGCTACGAGCGTCTGCAGAACACGTGTGCCTAGGAAAAGACAACAGAATGCGACAACGGCCAGAGAGTCAGTCGAGAAACAGAGAGTGCGAGTCGAGGAGCGGAGTGCGAGTTGAGCGGAGACAGAGTTTGCGAGTGGCGTTGCCGAGAGAGTGTTGACTGCGTTTTGGTAAAAGTCGAGTCGCTATCTAGTTATTTAGTTGCGCTGTTTTCTGTACGTTTGGTGTGAATAGTTCAGGTTGAACAACAATCGTCTTTTTCTGTCTGATTAACATCTCTATTGTCCACTCCTTATAAATATACTATATCACGATATTACATTTATACATATTATAGAAGTAATTAAGCCCTTTTAACTCACGAATGTCTATGAAACAATGTTTATATTGATAAATAATTAAAAAGTATAATTATAAAGAATGTGATTAATATAACAAGAGAAATATATTTTATCACCATGTAGGGCATTTTACTAAAATTTAATAAAATAATTGCGTAAATACATACTCTCTCTACTACCATTTCATAGTTTCTTTTAAATGTAATTAATATTACGTATGTATACTTCAGTTTGTTTACTAAAAACAAGGGATCTTATTATTTAAAATGTAAAATGCATAAAATATATCCAAGATCGAGAGTCCAAGCAGGTCCTAACAATAACTTACGAAAATCAGTTCCTAAACTCAATTTTTGACAAAAATTATCCGATATCTCGTGCAACTATCTCGTAAAGGCGAATGTTCCGATTACCTCTATTAACTGGTTGTAAATTATTGAAAAATCACAATAATGATCCAGTTTTACTGTGTAAAATGTAAAATACAAAATATTTGAGTATTCAAAAACTTCATTTAAACTATAATTAAAGACCCAAATGATATTTTTGACATATATGATATTGATGATAATGAAAGACACAATTGAATACGAAATAATAAGGAATCGTCTGTTACCTGATACTATTTCCACTGCGTATTGTTTACCAATGATCGAACAAAAATGCGACTTGGCGATAGTAGATACCGACACGTCTTTCACAGTACTGTAACGATATTCGATGTGTCGCTCCGCTAGATTCTCATACTATTAATAAACTCACCCTACTACTGAAACTGGATAATGATATACGTTAAGGATTCTATTAATTAATTCATCTCCCAAAGCTTTCGCGTTTATGAAAGTGAAATATACGCTCCGCGGGAACTACATCAACCATGCGAGGTATATTTTATATCCCACGGTAGGCAGGACAAAATACAATTTTTTCTTAAAGAAGAAAAAAGCGATCTAGAAGTAAATACCGAAAAATATATTTTGAATATATCAATATGTCGTGTTCCTGATATGTTTACGACAACTGAGTAGAATAAATTTGGAAATTTGTTGTGTCCAATTCAACACAACACTATTTTTAGATTCTAAAGTGCTGTATCCTTGATGTTTTGATTCGTTAATATAACCGTATAGCTACCATTAACTAACGTATCAATAGAATTGATAAATAAAATTTCAAAATCAGCTTCGCCGTTATATGCAAGAGTAATAGCACGGAGAGGATTAAAGTTTTCTTGGAAAATATAGTAATTCTCAATATCATCTTGATTGTTGGCAATAATAGTCAATAAATAATATTACTCTAGTAAATGTGGTGCAAGACCGAAATCGCAAAAAAAGTGTTACAATGTTTAGCTTCTCACCTTGCTTATATGTGTTGTCGATCGCACCCTTGAACTATCGTACGAAGATAGTGTAGTTGTTAGATGATTAACTATATTAATCGTTGACGATTGGTTTTATTTTTAATGCTTCGTTTTACTTCCTGACTTCCTTACTCAAAGATTATAGTAAAACAATTCACAGGTTCGCAAAGAGTACTGATCTTCTGAACTTCATATTAACTGTCGACCATTACTGTACTCAACTTGACTAACTCTTACAGACTGAATGGCTCAACCCTTAACAAATTTTTAGCCGAGTGACTCTTACTGAACTGAATAACTGAACTGAATAACCGAAGTCTTGATAACTGAATTTTGAGTAGTTTGAGTAGCACGGAGTTTTGGTACGTGATTACTTACTTTGGTTCTGCTGGTATCCTTCCAGAAATATTAGAAATATTATATTGTAGCATTTTACGTCGTTTATTTTTCCCGCGTGTGGGTAGTTCATTGTTAGGTGCTTTCTTGCGCATTTAACACACACCGGGTTTCTGTCGCAGTAATTTTTTGTGTGTCCATATTGCTGACACCGTATGCATTGCGGTATGTCTTTTTTGTGTCTGGGTGGCTCGACTGTAATTATTGTGTTTAGAACTTTTTTAATTTCGAAAATTTCCTTGTTATTATTTTTAGGTTTAAGTTCAATTAAAAATAGCGGTAATGGTTGTTTAGTATCAAATCTGGTTATATTATTTATTGTTCTTACCTGATGTCCGATTTTGGCTAATTCCTCGCATATGTTACTTGTCTTTGGGTGTAATCCTCTGATTATTGCTTCGTAGCTTTTATCAGTTTTGAGTTGGTAAGTATGATACCCAGCGTCTTTTTCTTTTAGTGCTTCTTGTCACTTTCCTAAAAATTTCTGGGGTATTAGTTTGTACTTTTACCTGATCCAATTTAAGTTGTTTAATGGTGTAATTTTCTTTTCCTGCCGTGCTGTTTAGCAGATCAATGAGGGGGTTTATTATTGTAGATTGGTGGTGGTTTAGGAATGTGTGTTATTGGTTTTTCAGCTGGGTCTGAATCCATCTCTTCTGGCAGAGAGCTGAAGGAGTTTTTTGGAGGAATTTCCTGTAGCTATTGTTGCCTTTTTGTTTCTATAGCCCCCCCAGCATTTGTATTTGAAGTTATTTTTCGTCTTTTGCTGGGAGTTACAGTCTTCCAGCTTTCGTTCTGATGTGGTAGATCATTGTTGATATTATTCTTTTCGCCATTATTTTGTGTAATTTCCATTTCTATTTTATTTATAACTGAACAATCCTGAACTTCGCTTGTTGGTTTAGTTGTGTTTGTTTTATCTGCAGCTCTGTTTATAAAATATGTTTCGCCTTTATTTAGAATTTTTATTGGTGGTATTTTTTGCATGTTTTCCATTATTTAGCGATTGGTTCTATTACACGTCACTTTGTTTTTCCACTTGTCGCACTTACGGAAGCACTGATTCACACGACCGTATAGCTCGATTGCTCGGGCACAACTGACTTCTTATCAACGACATCCAGCTTCTCGCGGGTTTCAAAGGCGTACATTTCCCTTCTAATGACCTTGCGGATCATTTCGGGTAAGAAAATGTAAATTTCGAACGCCTGGGGTGGCCGCCTGTTCTCCTTCATCTTCGCCTGTGGAAGGAGAAGTCGTAGATAACGACTTCTGAGGATTTCAACGCAAGGACAAGAAAGGGTGGTTAGTTACGAAGCGAGGAAAGAGCGAAGCCAACTTGTAAAATAAATGGTACAGAAAAAACGAAACTGCTCGAATGAGAAATTCTGTATGGGAATATGGAAGAAAACGATGTAGGGGATTACAAGGGGATCGGCAAGAAGGACAGTTGAGTAACCGATTATATAATAATACAGCCAATGATAAAACACCAAGTTAGAAGCATCAGAACTAAGGATATAATAGAATCAGACCACTTACCGATGAGGGTGGAGAAAAGTAATACAACCAGCTCGAATATTCAAAGTGAAGAGCAGTGTAAAAATGAAAAGGTATGAATACCAGAAGGGATAGACTACACTTCGAAAACGAGGAAACAAGCGAAATGATGGAAGAAATAATACGAACATAAAAGAGGCGACACTGAAAAGAGTAACAAAGATTAAGAGAATAAAAGTAGGTTTGGAGAAGTAGTGGCAAACAGAAAATGGAAACAAGGAAAGAGAGAAAGCACTGTTCTGGATTTGTACTTATTTTCCACTGACTAGCAGAAAAATTTTATGAAACTACTAGTGGAAGAAGAACGAAGCAGGCAGAAATAAGGGAATGCAGGAATAAGAGGGAACAGGTAGCAAGGAGATACCATAAATGAATAGGAAGTAAGAAGCCAGACAAATAAATTAAAGAAAGGAAAGGTGATAGGAACAGATGACACATCAAATGTGATAAATATGCAGTATATGAGGTATAGTTGCATGGTGGTAGAAAAGCACTAACAGGAATTACAGAGTTGATGAATGAGGGATTACTAGAATGATGAAAAGAAGGTATTATTCGCCCTACATTTGAACCAGGAAACGGAGACAGTACAAAGAATTACGCAGTGATAACATCACTAAGTAAGGCATACAAGATATATGCGATGGCTCTTGAAAAAAGATGAAATACGAAACTGGGACAGAAGAAAATTATGCCAGAGATGCAAGCAGACTCTTGACGCGGAAGAATATTTTTGTCCTGAATTATGTGATAAGTAGAGAAATTAAGAAGAGAGAGGAAAAGCTGTAGACGTTCTCACCGACCTTACAGCGACTTTCGAAAAAGGAAAAGATTTAATGTTAAACGCGAAAAAATCAGAAGTATTGATAGTCACGAAAAAAAGAAGCAAAAGGAAAAGAAGAGAAGGAAATTAGGGCGATGGAGTAAAACTAGAGGAAAAAGTAGAAGAATTTAAGTATTTAGAATACATTCTGCCAAAAAATAAAAAAAAAAGAAAAAATTCAGAGACCCAAGAAAGGCACTTGAGTGAGATGGCAAAGAAGGCCGTGATAGCCATGAAACAGACATGGGGAATAGGGGGAAGATGTATAAAAATAGCCAGTAAAAAAAAATAATGATTTTCGGCAATTGGTGAAAAGCTTCACGTAACAGAAATATGGGAATGGGATGAGTCGGAAGAGTTAGAAAAATTATACACGAAAAACGTAAATAGGGTCTTAAGGAAAGATTTTAACACGTCCTCGCACGTAGTGATGGAAGAAAATAAAGTGGACAAGTTAAGAATCGCAGCGGGCAGAAGAGACGTAAGGTACTAAGAAAAATGAAAGTCAAGCGATGCAAATAATATAATTCCCAAATGCAGGCAAGAGAAAAGGTGAAAATGGAAAGAGGAAAGTGAACGATATTATGCAGAAGAGGACATAAACGGGAGAGAATTAAGCCCTAGTACCGGTGCACAGGGCAGGGCAAAGACAGACACCATATAAAAGAATAATAAAAGAAACGAAAAGTACAAGGGATTAAGGGAGGGAAGCAGAGCACAGTGTCGAAAGAGGAATGTAGAAGAAAGGATGAAGTGGTGACAGCGGGATTCAGATGCGGTAATATAGAAAGAATCAATAACTTTTGGATAAAATTAAAGGAGAAGAACCTGTGTGGTACTAGATTGTTACTAGATTGTTGGGACGAACGGATGAAACGATGCAACACCTTATAAAAAGATGCAGGAATAAGGATGGCCATGCGTGGACAAGAGCAAGGAAAGAAATGTGACGAGAATTTTGAATATTTTAGCATAGTTAACACGTTGTAACATCTTTTACACGTTATATATTTTACGTAACTTGACCTGTCCTGTTCCTTCGTGTATTTGATTCCTTTCGAAAAAAAAAAAAAAAAAAATGGTAGAAGAGCAAGAGGAAGGAATTTACTACAACAAAATTATTCTAATTTTTTATATTTTACTAGTGTGAAAAAAAGAACATTGATATTTACATATTTAACTTATCTTCTTTTTAAGAAATCGTAGAGAAGAAATAAAAGGCATTTAGAAAGAAATAAAAGAAATTTATATAAAATAATTCTTTTTATTTTTGAAATTCTATACGCGAATAGTATAAAATTTATAAACGATAAAACTTAGACTTTAAGTTAATAGCTGAAGTTAGCAGTTCGCGATCTGTCTGGAAGCGTTCTTCGAAAGAGTTCTCATTTCACGTTTCTTGGATGTACAACATGTACAGTCCTACGTATCTGCTTTTTGCACAATTTCTGCGAATTTATCGTATCGTATAGAACACTTTCGAATTGCTGTGGGAATATAGGATTCATACAATACTCGAATTTACATATCGTATTCATAACACATTCAGTAACAAATATAGATGTAATATCGTCCGAAATTTTTTTAACATTTATTTAATCCTGGTAAAAGGATCTCCAATTTTATGATACTGGCAAATTCTACACACCGACCCTCGGCTGACTCGTTGATTGCATCTAATCGTTGAACATGGTTTTTCGATCGCATCAGTTCTTTCTACATGTACATGTTAAAATTCAGATATCAACTATTGGTGATAGAGTGCCGCCACTCCAACCATGGTCAACGACATGACCCACGGAGTACGGTATTTTTGACTCGGACTCATCGGGATCACATTCCCGTACTGCCATCGAATCCCCATTTCTGCACCCAATCTGATCGGTTCGAAGTGGGAGTCAGTTCAGATTAGAGAAAAGAGAAAGAACGAGCAGCGGCTGACGCAGATCTCGAGGGGTTATTAACCCGCGAAGACGCCCCCCTTCCTTTACTCGGGAAAGGTGGACTCTTACTCTCGCATTGCCTTCCTGAAATATCCAATATTACTCCGTTACCCATTACCAAGTCAGTGTTTACCAGGCCCACCGACTTGGACGAGGAATTGGCATTTGGCACAGGTGGGCGTGAGGAGTGCAATGCCACACCAGCACCTTAAAGGCCCAAATGTTAACAAAGACCTAGGCGATTACTAAGGTCTATCCTTTCATGCATTCTTTCTTTCTAATTTTTGGATACTCGAACTTATTTTGTTTGCATTTATATTATCTTTGATTGAAAGGGAAGCAAGTAACGTTCACATAGTCAGTACACAACACATAATATTATTCATAGTAAAATTATTATACAAATATCTGGGTGATCTGATGTAACCAGAACACACTAAAATAACCGAATATGTCAGAGGAGCGTCGATAATAAAGTTGTGGGCATTTGCTAGACCTCCCTTGGAGTTTGCCAGGGTCGTGTTATAACGAAGATACGGCCTGATACAACGGGTATGAACACTACCGATTCGACAATCAACAGCGGCGATTAGGCCCTCGCGACACTAGTGATAGTGGTCTTAGGTTCGATAACGAATCCACGGTCAACGGGAGGATGGATATGCTTGCTATAACTCAAACGTGTACTGAT